>NC_134402.1:289632425-289709925 GCF_038048845.1 Mixophyes fleayi
CATCCCTCATGTACATAATCTCATGTTAAAGGATACAACATAGGTATGCTCATCAGTTGTATATATACAAACAATATAATCCAAGTTAACAATTGGTAAACACCATCAAAAGAATATAAAAAGAAAAGGGGAAAAAAATAAAAAGAATAGGAATAAAAATAAATAATAAGGGAAGACAAGAATTGAGACAAGAAATACCAGTTAGTGTCATATCTTCAAAACATATTCATATGAAAGCAGCCAGCTCAAAGGCTTCATTCAAGCCCAGTGGTGCAAGTGTATCTAATTTGTAGATCCAGAACATTTCTCTACGTGATAATTTATTTGCTAAATCACCTCCTCTGGGACCTAATACTACCTGCTCAATTGCTTTAAACTTCAGCCCCTTCGGATCAGCATTATGACATTTATTAAAGTGTCTATTAATAGAGTGTATATCTAGTTTATTTCTGATCAATCTACATGCTCCTGAATACGAAGCTTTATATTCCTTTTGGTCTTCCCAATATATTTCAGGCTGCATGGGCATTCTAGCATATATATCATAGATGAGGCCAAGCAGTTCATATGTGTTTGAATTTTGAACTCTCTGTTTACTAGTAGAGTCAGTAAAGGTTCTATTAGATCCATCCACAAACTTACATATATTGCATTAATGTACATTTATAGAAACCGTTATAGAATGTTTCAAGGTGTTAGTTTTATCCTCACTAGCCAGATGTTTTAGATTACTTGGTGCTACCAGGTCTTTCAAGTTTCTAGATTTTTTAAAAACAATGTCAGGTTTTTCTGGTACAAAGGAACCTAACACAGGGTCCACACAAATCAAGTTCCAGTATTTGTTCAGAACACATCTCACTCTTTTTTCATCTCTACTATATTCAGTGATAAAGGGAATCATGTTCTTTTTGTTTTCCCTTACTTTATAGTTTAGGAGGTCTTTCCTCTCCAATTAACCAGTTTTTTCAGTGTTTCAGAAATAATAGATTCAGGATATTTACGTTCTCTGAACCTTCCAGCCTATATCTTAAGTTGCTGGTTACACACATTCTGATTAAAACAATTGCATTTAATTCTACTAAATTGAGATAGTGGAATATTATTATTCCATTTTATTAAGTGGTTGCAACCATAGTGAATGTAACTTGGTATCAGCATTCTTAAAGAAGGTTTTAGTTTCAATTTTATCTTTTATTTCCAAAATCAGATCCGGGAATTCGGTACTTATCTCATTAGCGGAGGAGGTAAATTTTAAGGTTAAATTGATTGATTGTTATTTGTATATTGAAGAAAACCTTTAAATAAATCCAAGGACCCATCCCAGATAATTAAAATATCATCAATATATCTACGATATAAAATGAGAGATTTCGAGAAAACATTCTCCACAAATATAAATTCCTCCTCCCATTTCCCCATATACAGATTAGCAAGGGAAGGCACAAAGATAGTGCCCATTGCCATCCCGCATAGTTGTAAATAGAAAACTTCTAAAAATGTAAAATAATTGTGGGACAAAATAAAGAGGACAAGGTCACATATGAAAGTTTTTTTGAATTACATCTAGATCTCCATCACTTTACAAAAAATACTGTATGACTTCAAGTCCCTTTAGATGATTGATGAAGGTGTATAAAGATTGGACATCTAGAGTGACCCATTTATAGCCCTGTTTCCATTCTACTGTCGCCAAAATTTGAAGTAAAGAGGTAGTATCCTTTAAAAAGGCAGGCAACTTAACCACGTATTGGGAAGCAGGTGATGTAAGGGAATTAATTCCGGCTATTATCGGTCTGCCAGGAGGTTTTTGTAAACATTTATGTACCTTTGGCAAATATTAGAAGATAGAAATAGTTGGAAATTCCTGTAAAAGGTATCTAAATTCATCCTGATTAGGAATATTATCCCTCAGAGCTTTTTGTAAAATCTCTCTTAGCTCTTGAATGAATAGAATAGTGGGATCCCCTTCAAGGGTACTATATGAATCTTTATTCCCTTGGATTCTCTCTGCTTCTATGATGTAATCTTTCCTATTCGGGATAACAATTCCCCCCCACCCCCATCCCTCCCCCCTTATTGGCCTGTTTTATGACAATAGAAGTATTTTGCATGCGGGAATCAAGAGCTTTTTTTCTCCTGAGGAGATAGATTTCCCTTTAATCTAGGATTCTTATTCTCGTCACATAATTCTTTCTTAACAAGCTGAAAGAAAACCTCTATATTCCCTCCTCTAGACTCTAATGGATAGAATTTAGATGGTCATTTAAGACCTGATTTAGAAGTATTTATATCATCTTTCTCTAGAATGTTCTAATTTTTTTAGAAAATGTCTCTTAAGAGTCAAGCGTCTGATAAATTCATTAAGATAAATGAATGTCTGAAAGTAATTTGGTCTATTTGTAGGATCGAAAGATAATCCTCTGCTAAGTAGTTTAATTTCAGAGGGCATAAATTGATAGATTAAATATCCCAAATTTTATGGGGTCATCAAATTAATTTAGTAGTTTCGCCTTCTTTTTCTTACATCCTCCCATGTGACCTCTTCTTCTAGAAACCTTTGTTTCAAGGGTGATGCAATCCTTATATTTTTTCTTAAACCTACCCTTTTGCCTAGGGGGATCTTCTCCTGAATTTGGAGTTGTCGCTAAAAAATCCTCATCCACACTCCAGAATCTTTCTCTCTGTAGAGGTGAAAAACGATTCCCTAGATGAGTTTATTATAGTCTCTATTCTCGCAATATAACTTCAGCCTTATTTAGGCTTACTGCACCATAATAGTTTATTTTCTGAGCTTTCAGTTTATTAATGCCAGAAGCTAAAAGGACATCATATGAGAGGACTTATACCATACAGACGTCTGGAAAATCACAACAGATAAGCTGTTTATTATTTGATTTTTGGTACGAGGCTATTGTATCTGTACTTTCACTTGGAGATTTGCTTGTCTCTCATATAATATACTATGGGGCACATTTATCAATGTTCGGCAAAAGTGAGAAATAGTTATTAATCCTTATCGCATGGATAAGGATTTAACTATATCTCAAATTTATGAACAACAGATCACAGAAACAGCAGTTCCGAAAAACTGCTGTTTCTGTGATAAAAAAAATCATACTTACCCCCCTCTTCGGAAGCGTTGTCTCCGGATCTTCTTGTTATTTTCATTCTTCAATTGCGCATGTGCAGTTCCAAGAACTGGACATGCACACAAAGATCCCCTCTCTGTCTCCGCAACTATCGTTGCAGAGAGAGAGCTGTGAGTGACAGGGAGGGATCATGTGATCCCTCCACACATGCGCTATCCAGCTCTGCTCTTCGGAGCAGAGCTGACAGCATTGGATTTTTTCAATTTTGATAATGTACGCCAGCTTCAACGTTTTTTCGGGACTTGTTAGATTGCGGCCAGAGCAGTCACCATACTTTTGAATGGTGACTGCTCGCAAAAACGATCAGGAGTGCAAAGCAGCATGATATCCATGATATCTGCTGCGATGCACCTTTAATAAATTTGCGGAGGGCACATCAGGACCTGATTTCCACGGTAAATGCACGATAGTGCACTACCGTGATTTCTTAAATATGCCCCATTGTGTGGCGCTACTATTCTTTTGTTATATATATATATATATATATATAATCTTAGGAGATATTCTAGGAGTGATTCACAATCGGGTACATAATTCTCCTACAAGAAAATTTACAAAGAGTGTGCCAGATCTCTTAGAGGATTCTCCTCTTTCATTGTGATCTATTGCGCACAGACAATTCTGTTTCTATATATCACAATTATATTTTAATGTTTCGATGGAGACCACAGGACACTATATACTGTATATTGGATACACATTTTAACGATTTGAGAAATAAAATACATTTTTAATAACTCAAAATGTCTTTACTTTGAAAACTAATTTGGATTCTTAGAACTGGCAGTTTAAAAGAATGTGCCTCCAACACTAGAACCCTTTTTTTCTTGTCTCTTTGATGTACTTTACATTTTTTGTAATAGATGCTTTAGCCCAATTGAATTAGAACAATGAATGGATACTCACTGCCTAGACATCTTGAAAGTAGCCACTTTGTAGACTGAACCAACTCATGCATTTTCATGAAAATTGGTTCAGGCCACTTGCACTTTAATACATGGTGACCATTAAGCTTCATAGCAAAATCGGTTATGAAAAGTTGACATTCTTTGAATAAACCTTGGTCAAGCCCCCTACATACCCTAAACTTGTTTATTTTCATAGCACTAAGTTAAAATATTGGCTGAAATTTGTTAGTGATTTTTTGGCAAAACTTTGGCCAGGATGATCTATTGTAAAGCAAAATTTCCAAATGAAAAGCAGCACCTGTTTAGTGTCCAACCAACTCTTTGAACATCAGAAGATTAAAGTGGATGAAAATTCCAGAAATGAATGCAAACACTGAGACTTCACTTCCTCTAAGAACTGGCCAGACCTAGAGGGTGCATTACATGGCGCAGCATGGATTAAAATGATGAGTCTGTTTCTTACAACTTAAATTGTTTATCCTGCAGGAACGAGTGAAATCTGTTTTTCATGCCAAAGAGTTTGGAAAAATAATCAATTTTAAGACTCCGGAAGATGCCAAGGTAAATACAATAATATCAGTTACTAAATTCAAAGTGGGATTGCTGGGAAAGAATAATTACTATTGGCTTGTATGATTCCAGAAGGCAGCAAGGCCCTCCAGTATTTTACTGGGTTTCTTGTTAATTGTGTAATAGGATCCGCACTATAAAATCTACTGAGATTACACTTTACATGGGATTAACATACCCCTATTGTTACAGATAGTAAGGCTGGAAAAGACAGAGGTCTATAGCGATAAGTCTTTCATAAAATTTAAATTGTGTTGATCTGGAGGAAGGCACAGCAATTCCCCCAGTGTGACAGTGACCGTTTAGCCTCAAAGCGTGAAAATAATTGCTCCTGACCCAAAAAATGGTAATATGATAAATTCTCCAGCTCAATCACCCTATAATGTCCTCTATTAATTATAGCTACACCTACTAATTCTGGTAAGAAAAGCATTTCATCAATGTTATAATTCTGGTTAAGAATTTACCATCACCACTTCAAGTGGTAAAGAAGCTTTACCGGCTGTCAGTGTGGCTTCTGTAGGATTTAAGTATTTCACATACACATCTCACAATGATTACACTAAAACCTTCCTAACCTCATGCAGAATACTTTGCACTGACAGTCCTTGATTGTGAGGTTTTGGGAGAATCCACTAAAATCCACATTTTCATGTTGTCCCAGGTTAGGCAGGACAAGGAGTATAGAATTTTGCACATAGACTGCAATAATCTAGTAAGAAAACATTTGCATGTAAAATGTTTTCTAGACAGATGTGATGGGTCAGCAGAGTATTTTGTTGTCGGGGAGGCCTTACATTATTTGAAGTATATGTATCAGCCAGATAGAATATTAATGGCTTTATGGGGCGTATTCAATTGTCGGCGGAAAAGCCGAAAATCCTGTGGTCCGCGCACTATTACCGTTATTACGGTAATAGTGTGTGGAAAGACAGTTAATACTGTAATTTTCTCGCTGGATTTCAGCTCGCAGCTCCCTGAGCCGCGAGCTGAAATCCAGCTATTACCGTAATAACGGTAGTAGTTTTAACGCAGCGGGAACGCAGAACAATTGAATACGCCCCTTCTGCTTTAATAACATTGTTGCAAACATCCAGTTGCTGGATAAACCCCCCTCCTTGGCTCAAAAAGAGCTCTCTATTAAAATTATGGTTGTTCTCAGATATGGGGGAACCACAACTGTGAAAGGAAATATACAAAAATGGGCAATATTTATTTATAAAGGTGTTTAATGAGAAAATTAGAATTTGGTTGTCTAAACAAATCTGCACCGTTTTTGTTATAAAAATAGTTAGTCGTAAATGTGAATGTTTATATTTCTAACATACATATTTCTACTTCATGGTTTTGAAAAGTGGGTCACAAATAGATAAATAACATTCCTTTGCTTTCTAGTAAACACAAAAGTGTATTGAATGTACAAACATTGCCAAAATCACTTCGTAGATGGCAGCTTGGTGCCCCTTCAGTCAATCTCTAAATTGGAAAATAAACAACCTCCACCTGATGGGATGATTAACATAATAGTTAATGAACACTGATTAGAAGAAAAAGTGACCCTGTCTGCTCTGCTAAATGGAATTGGTCGCCTATTGGGCCAGAGCAATGCATGCAAGAGATTGATAAAATAAAAAAATAAAAATATTTCTCTTGCATGTAACCTGTCATGTAAAGCTGTACTACCACCTGGAGATTTTATTACCCCTAGCCCACCTCCAGAACCCCGGGTCTACTCGGTACAGCCATTTTACTCTGGGGACATGGTGTGTCAGTGTCAGCTGAAAATTGGGACTGTGTGAATACAGATAGGGGTTGAGCAGGAGGGCCAATAAGAAGCCTTAATCAACATTGTTACTCCCCTCACATCCTCCTCCATAGGTAATTTAAAGTGGTGAATGAAAATGATCATTATGGTGATAATGGAGCATTAACATTATTTCCGCATGAAAAATCCTTTTAATATTTGCATTATATTACATAACGTTTGTAGACCAGTACCTTTTTTTTAATATATTAGATCCAAGCTCTAGTAAGTAGTTCCTTCTATGTATATTTTCTCTTTAGGAAGTCACTGGCCTTAAATGGTATAAATATTGGTTTGCCATTAGCTATGAAGTGTCATTAGCGTCATTAAATATTTTGTATTTACATCTACCCCACTTGTGATATATTTTCTAAACGTTGTTCCAAATGCTAATTGTAATACAGCGCAATACACCGTATTATAATATACTGTAATATTATTTTATACTTAACTATTATGCTGTTTGTTTTCACAGTGGATTATGTCTAAATTGGAAGAAGTTAGAGATCTCCAACCAAAGTCATAAGAAATCCAGACAGATGAAGGTCTATTACTGTTAACCACTCCCAGGACTTTGTACTTTAATATTCCCACATTTCATAAACCACAAATCACGACACTCTTTAATTTGATTTGACACTTTTGCATTTAGAAATTAAGTTATTATTAGCTGTTTATATCAAATTAAATATTCATGTAAAGTTACTAAATGATTGTTTGTTTTTTATATTTACACATATTGCAGACATATTATATTCTGACCTTGACAGTGCCATTATTCCTACTAAATGCCTCCTATACCAATGTGTATATATAAATATTGTATTCAATATTTATTTGTATCCAATAATGGAGGTAAAATAATAATATGCAATGTTAAGTTAGTGTAATGTAACTATATGAAACCATCATGTACTACATGTATGTAGGATGTATATATGAAAAAAATGTAATTATATTATACTACTAAAACAAAAGTTTAATAGAAACTCCATCTAAAACTTTAGGTGGTGTTCACTAAGAAAAGATGTACAGCTTTACTTACCTTTGGCATGGGCAATTCTGCCATTGGCTATGTCTTCCTGAAGCCTTAATTGAGCCAGCGCTGCATGCTGCTTTCCTATAAAGGCAGACCTATATCATACAGACTGACTGGATGTCTGACATACATTGGAAGTTCACAGAGAAGGGGCATAGACTACACTGGCTGCAGGATTCAAGGTATATAAATCAGACAATCGCTAGCAGGTAAAAGAACAGCAGTTGTGGAGCTCTTTGGGAGAGACCCCCAGTGCAGAAGATGCTGTATATTTTATTATATCTTATTGTACTCCACCAACAACTCTGGGATTTGTTTTTCTTTTTTTACTGCATGGGTCTGGTTTATGCATGAATTATCAGTTTAGCCCCACAAGCAAGTTTTTTCTTGTGTATTTCTTCACACATTGTTGAACACAATTGGTTTAAGTTATACTTCTTTTTAATGGAAATATTGATTTAAACATTCAAGTAAATGTTGTGCTACAGTTTTTGCACTAGGTAAATAAGGGAAGGGTTTGGGGGGTTCCTGTTCATCCAACACAGTCCTTTGATATTTTTGTGGTGTTTACAACATCCAAATAATCTACAGTATGAAGATGAAAAATGAGTACACACTACAGGTTTTTCAGATGATTATCGGGCCAATCACATGATAAACGTCCATTTGACCCGATATCGCATCGATGTGTAGGCTCCAACGATGATTGTTCTAAAGTACATTGTATCATTTGATTTCACTTTTAAACCAGACTAAAAATTTCATTCAACAATGTCATTCCAACTCTGCAGTGTGTATGCACTCATGACCAGCAGTTTCCATAGATCTCTATGGAGTGTGCAGAGTCACAATCTTTGTAGCCAATGGTTATGACAGATGAAGCACAGATCTGAAGGTAAAACATGTTTAGTGTGGATACATGAATCCGCATGCTTATCAGGACTTTCTTTTTTTTTAGTAGTTGGTAAAATCGTTAATGATATGGCACCGGGAGAAATTTTATGTAGTGTGTACCCAGCCTAAGTGTACTTGTCACCATAATTACTGACTGAAGCCATGTTCTAAGCTGAACCAAGATTCATGAGACTGCACTAGAATAGCATGTTGCAACATGCATATATATTTACATGTAACATTTGGACAACTCTGCAGGAGAATATAATATAGACTGAATGCAATTGTTCTTGGATGGTCACACAGTAGGTTTCTGCTTGTTTACAGAAGAGATTCATTGTTGCTCCATGGTTCAATTCCACATAGTAATGGTACACAAGCATGTTTTCTCCAGGTTTCAGGTCTTACTTGCAAAATGTAAAAACCTTCCCCCTACACTATTGTATTAGTTTTATATCTACTCTTTAATACCAGAAAAATATCCCTATGTATAAAGAGCTGCATCATGTGAATAAATTAGACATGCAATTAAAACTGGTTTTATTTTTAATAATGACAATGATCTGTCTCATTTCTGTGGTTATTACATAGTAGTAGTCAATCACATAGCTCCAAAAAGTATTAAGAGCTCAGATAATTTACACATGTGGAAACACAATCAACTGTGCGATATGTGGATGTTTGCATATAAATGAGTCTACAGTTCTGACAATTGTCTTCTTGTACCCAAGGGAATGGTGTAGGGTTGCCAACATGGAGTTATTTAAATGAGAATTTTCAATAAAAAAAATCTTCAGTTCAGAAAAAAAAAAAAACTTGCTACTAATAGGTTGATTTAATATGATTAATACTTATCTTTCATGTAAAAGGTGAGTGCTTAATTGCAAACTTACAAAGTCATGACTCGTTGGGGGAGGGGAGGTGCAGTGCAATATGCTATGGAAAGCAAATAGGAATACTAGTTCTGTACTTAGCCCTTAATGACACTCTCACAGAGGTATGTCATAGTAAGGGAAAATATATAATATTGTACCCAATTTATGACTGTACATTCTGGACAAAATATGAAATATATATATTTATATTATACATATAATGGGCCTGAGTTATTAAGGAGAGTAAGGCAAAAAAAAAAAAAAGTAAGGGGGGTATTCAATTGACAGCGGGATCTCCGGAAAACGAGCGCTCGAAAAATATTACCGTTAATACGGTAATTACTCGCTGAATCTCAGCTCGCTTGAAATCCAGCGAGTAAATTACCTTATAAACATTTTTTACGCGCATATTACCGTATTAACGGTAATATTTTTCGAGCGCTCGTTTTCCAGAGATCCCGCTGTCAATTGGATACCCCCCTAAATGTTCTCTGGGACAAACCGTGTTACAATGCAAATTAGTTTATTATTTTGAACATAAGTTAAATACTGGTTGCTTTTTCATCTAGCACACAAATACTTGATAGCATTATTTTTATACTGAAATTTAAATGTATTCTAGGACATGCCCTACGCCAGTGTTGGCTAACCTGTGACACTCCAGGTGTTGTGAAACTACAAGTCCCAGCATGCTTTGCCAATATATAGCAGCTTATTGCTGGAAGGGTATGCTGGGACTTGTAGTTTCACAACACCTGGAGTGTCACAGGTTAGCCAACACTGCCCTACGCCAACCATAAATCTGTCCCCACATTTTAAATTTACCTTCCCTCCAATGCAACATGGTTTTGCCCAGGTGCAAAGTTACCCCTTTTTATGCTTTTCTCCTTAATGACTCAGGCCCAATATGTACACTTATTATTTTTTTTCTCATAAATGCCAATATATACATATTTATACAGACTGACATTTACAAAAATATACATGCAAGTGGTTATGCAGACTTTGGAAATAATTGGTTGCATTGTCAGTCGTGTTCAGATGCAGTAAAACAAAAATGTATTCTAATGCCAGTGGGCATCAGCCCTAAGTCATGTATTTTTCAGTCTTTTGCCCAAATTTGGCCTCAATTGTATCTTAATAACAAACTTTATATTTACATTGTTATAACCTACTGTTAATTTTCCTTGAGTTTGACCACACACACACAGGTGATTCAACTCTGACCAAGCAAACAGATATTACAGCGTCACTGGGCCTGCTGTTAAATAGGAAGATAACCACACCATAATCGTCAGACCACATTTGACAATATGCCTCATAATAATCCTAGTTGCAATAATGTTTCCAGCTTCACTGTGAGAAATTTACTGGTATGCAATAGCCTACCTCGTTAGAGGTTGAACCCATTGGAAAGATGTGTTCACTAGAGAAGATGTATCTGTGAGCAGGGCCGCCAAGAGGAATTTTAGGCCCTGGTACAGCAACTTCATGGGGCCCCCTATAGGTGATTAGCATGTAAACTTATGCGCCGTGGTGGTGCACCGTCAAAGGGGGTGTGGCCATATCATGGTGGGCGTGTCTAGCAGGTGAAAAGCACAAGGCCACCCTCCTCCAGAAAAATACATTACTCATACATGCCCCCTCTGGCCAGCAGCTTAAATCACACGTGCCCCCTCCTCATCACATCATCTTACCTTTTTCTCCACTGCATGGGAAGATTTCCCCCAGCCCGCCCCCACTATCATGTGACCGCTGTTCTGATAGTATCCGGTCCGGCAATGCACACAGGCCCCCACTTTCGGATGCGCGCAGCACCCACAAGCAAAACAGAATAAATACTTTATGGTTAAACAAAAAATGTGTTTTTTTTTGTTTTGTTTTTAGGAGCTCTCGTGGGGTCTTGTGCGCCCCAGTAAGGTCCGGGCCTGGGTAATTTGAACCCGCCCACCCCCTCTCGACACCCCTGTCTGAGTACATGAATGATCACTGGGGTGCACTGTGAAAGCAGGGAGGTGTTTTGAAATTACATTGCTTTTAAAATATAAAAAATATATAGGCTAATAGGACACAGTTCCTGGAAAATGTACACTAAGAATATTCTGCAACTACCCATAGGCCCACATTATGGGGAAAAAAGTTACCTTTTAGGAATATCTAAAAATGCATGGTGCTCAAATCGACGCCATCAAAACAGGTGAAACATGTTACAATATAACTGCATTAATAATCTTTATTTCAGAATTCCTACGCTAAGTACATACTGTTGGGAGTGTCTAAAGGAATTGTTAAGGGGGAAAAAGTGTGTGTTATATTATTATTATTTATATAATATATATATATATATATTAATATATGTGTGTGTAGTTAGTTGACTTTGTACATTAGTGGGAACAAACGATAACCCACGGTTAAGCACTGTTGTCTCTGCTTGAGTGAGCTTATGTGAGGAGCGATTGATTATTAGGTTCTCTGTGTGTTGTAATTCCTTCTTGACCTCCCTCTTCCACTAACTGCCCCTTCTGGTGGGTTTAATCTTGGATCTCCTAGTTGTGCTCTTGTAGTCACCCCTAAAGGGGGTCTCTTATTTGATAAATTGGATTTATTGTCAGAATTGCCACCATCATTGTCACTGATTGAAGAAGAAATTTGTGTACTCGAATATGTTGCTTGACAAGAATGCCCCCCTCTAGTGACTCTAGGGGTTCTGAATTGACTATTTTTTGGATTGATCAGTTCCAGTGAGCCACTGATACACTTTTTGTTCTATATAATCTATTTACTTTATGTAATTTATCCTTTTTAAAAGAAATGGGTTCTTTTCTATATACCTCAATCTGATCTTGTAATTTTTTTTAACCAACCATTATTGGTGTCAAGTTGCAAACTCGTTATGTGTTGAACATAACGAGTTTGTGTAATATATCACACACATGAGTTACACACACACGTACACATACATAGGTGTACATACGTATGTGTGTGTGTATGTATGTGTATATATATATATAATGTATTTTACACACCCCATAGAGCAACAAATGTCCATAACTGCACCCCCTGTGTGTCAATACGGACTCTGTACAGCGGACAGATTAAAAGGGTTTACATTAAACTGTTTTTCATTTATTAGTAAACATGTGCAAACATTGGAGATTATTCTGAAATAAACCTTCATAAAAATGTAAAAGAACAAAATTATAGTTCATCAACTAATTTAAAGTACCTAAAGGGGGGGCAGGCAATGTTATAGCTATTCTCCCAGCAATGGTATTTACACCCTTACATTGCAGTTATGCAGTTTGAAAAACAAAATCTTACATTAACAGTACAGCCTTGGTAAATGCCTAACAGGTACACTTAGTGTAACTATGCCCACTTTTAGTCTACTTTTTAAATTTGACGTTAGACAATCTCTTATTCATTGGAGGATATGTTTTTAATTTTAAATATGTAAATAAAACTTGCTTACCTAAAGCACCTTCTGTGAATTGGGCATGTAGAGAACACTAATAATTTTAAGGGTTGGATAAATGTCTGGAAGGTGGGAGGGCTTAATTGTGGAATGAAGCAATTCTCTTTTAGTGAACTTTCACTAAGAGAGAATAAAGGGCATCTGATTTTTGGGTAGATTAAGATGTTTTATGGAAAAGTGTTATTGTTACTTATGTAATGGAAACCTGACGGTGTTTATGGCTAAAAGAACATTCACAAACACAAAGCTGTCCTATTAGTTTACTCCCAACAACATCATCATTTAACGTAAATAAAGGCATTTTGCCCCAGAGTGTCTTTCAACTGATTGTATAAAAACAGATTTTTGTCAATATGCATTTGAAAGTGATCTTTTTAATAGTGTAGAATATTTTGAATGACAGTTACACATCAGAGAACCAGTTTCAGGGGTTACACATCAGATTCTGCACCAATGATATGCATAAAGAGTCTACTTGTTTTTATTGAAATTGTAAACACAAGAATACAAAACAACAATACAGTCAAAGTTTGTGCACATAGGATTCCCTGCAAAAGCCAGAAAACATTGGCTGTAAAGTTATGTACATATGTTCCCAGATGAAGTTTGGTATAGCAATAGTCACATCAGCTCTTTGAGGGCCCTAAGTAGTACAACTTCAGGGCCTAAAAGCCCTTTAATTTCCCAGAACACAATAGTAAAATTGGGGGTTTATAAGAGAAACATTTGTTCTGGGTGAAGATCTTAAAATATGTGTTCCGCGTCATTTAACTTGCTGTAAATTTGCCAAAACTGAGTGAGAATAACCAAAAGTACACATGGCAAAAATCATGTTCTCTAACTTTGCAGCCCCTTAGTAGTTCTGCTAAGGTAATCTTTTATGCAATAAGGACCTGCACATCTAAGGGCTATTTTAACATTTTGCATGGTGAACAGTTCAGACTTTCAAGTGAAATAAAATTGCATTTGCTGTACTGCAAATAGGCAACAACATTGTTTTAAAAGAATCTTATTTTGACAAATGTCTAGCAATTTTCACTTTGAACTTTAATGGTTTTAAAAAGGTATTAAAATTACGTTAAAGTGGGTGTGTCAAAGGGTAACCGCAGATATGAATTCTGGCACATTCAAATCGCTATTGATCAGACTAATGGTTTGTCATCAAATATTCAGTAATAAAAAAAAAAGGACTACAAAATACTAATAATGGATGTATATTGTATCTGTATATTTGATGTTCATTTGATTCATTTTTAAACTTTTTCAACATTTGTAATGCTGTGTTTTCAAATAAGGCTGTGTGTAAATGCTGTGACATTTCAAAGATGAGTATCTAAAAATCTGATGCGTAACGGAGTTACAATGGATAGTGCAATATAACAAAAATAAGTTACATAAAGTTGAAATTGGCTAATCTGATTTTTACAAATAAAAGCAGTATATCCAATTAAACAAAAGGTTTCAAGCTAGTGGATCAATATTTGTTTTTTATTATTTATTTTTAAAGAAAAAAAAACTTTTCCTGTGGGGAAAAAAATAAAACTATAGTAAAAATTGAATAGCTCTTATTAGTAATAAAACAAAATAACCAATGTAGATGCCAACGTTTTTCATTGTTTTAGAAAGTGATGGTCCTCTGCTTTTCTAAATATAATCTTATAAAATATTTAAATCGAAAAAGCACTTTATTGACATTGCTAAAAAGTATAAGCATTGGTACGCTAATAAAATAGAAAGTTAGAAAATGAAATACCGAACATATACAGCATGGTAAAATCATTTAGTGTTTTAGGATTTCTAATGTCATTTATTCATATTCAAAACAGCCCTACTTGCAGAGAAACATTATATATGTATATATGCTTATACATATATTTATACATACATATTTATAGAGATACATATTTACAAATATCATTACAATGTCAATTCATTCTGTGTCTTTGGTATAACATTGCAAAGAGAAAATAGGTCATTGATTAATTTACTTCACAATCTATCATTCATGTATATGGCTATATTAAATAATGGATTAAAAATAATATTCTAATTAAGATCCTACTTTTAATATTCTTCTGAAATAACAACATACATTCTAGAATTAGTATCAAGCACCCCAGTCTAAAATAATAAAAAAAAAAAAAAACCATACGGTTCTCTATTAAAAAATGTTGTGTTACTTTAAAATAGTCAAGGCAACTCTGGTTAAAACTAGACCACAACATAAGTATTAATAGTAATGAACAAAAAACAGGAAATGCATATTTCATATTGTAGTCTATTTTATCCAATGTTTGTAACAAAGGGATATTTAAGAAGATATTTAAAAAACGCATAGGGAAAAAATAAAACCAGCATCTATAAGTTTTTATACCACATTAAAAAAAAAAAAAAAAAAGGAAAGGTAAACATTTAGGGGAAAACAATTTCTCTCTTCCAGATTATATTTTCACCAGAGATACTCTTAACAATCAGAACAGTACGTTGTAAGAAAATATACCATCTCATCTCTGTACTCTTAGGGAAAAGGGAGTGGGTAATGATTCAGAAGACAGTCATTGGTACTGAATAACGGAGGAATCCACAAACTGCATTGTCCAATTCTCTTACACTAGATTGAATTCCCTCAGGTTTAGCTGTAAGATAGTGTCTTTAACAGCAGCGAAGACAAAACGAATGTTCTCGGTGTCTGTAGCACAGGTGAAGTGAGAATAGATCACCTTCTCTTTGTCAGGGTTCTGGTCTTGGTACAGCTTTAGGATAAATTCCCGAGCCGATTTGCCATCTAGTTTAGGCCCTGTCAAAAACACAAAACAGATCAAATATAAGCACATCTACATGCAAAAAGGACTTGTATAGCTAGTTGATGCACTGAGTGTTCCAAAGCTTCGGAGAAAAAAAACCCAGAAGATAAATCATGGTTTTAAGAACTACAGCTAAACGTCCAGTCATACTACTAATCCAAAAATGGTCACATAGTATAACTAGATCACTGCATTTAAGCAAGTAATGCTGCAAAAAGACACATTGTCTACATGAATTTAGTGAACAGGAAATGAATGAAAGATAGATCACAGAAACCTATATATGTTTAAGCTGGCTGATAGCAGTTGCTTCTACTTAGTAGGGCATAGATATACTGCACACACATATCTTGGATCAGAATGTGTGTAATTCTAGCAAAGTTACTTGATAGAACATTGCCATCTTGCACTGGTTCATAGTTGGGCACTGTTCTTTTTCTTACCTTTTATTTTTTTCAAGCTATTTTTTTTTTTTTAATCAAACCAATCTGATTTGATTCTTAAGAAATCGTAAAACAATTATGACCCACATAGGAGTACTTCAAGCTACTATTAAAGATTTAAGTGTGATATTACTACTATGGCAATCACATACACGACATCTGATGTAGTGAGCAGAATGGCGTTAGAATGTCTCTTCTCAGCACAATCCACCCTCCACCTACCATCATGTACATGGAGGTGTGCTCATCTTCATCATCATTTATTTATGTAGCGCTACTAATTCCGCAGCGCTGTACAGAGACCTCACTCACATCAGTCCCTGCCCCATTGGAGCTTACAGTCTAAATTCCCTAACAGACAGACAGAGAGAGACTAGGGTCAATTTGATAGCACCCGGAAAAAAACATTTCCATTTTAACAAGTTATGATGACTACTTGTCATGCTTACCAGTAAACTCTGGAAAATAGTCAATTAAATGAGAGAATGAAATTTTTTCCTCTAAAAGATCCTTCTTGTTTAAAAACAAGATGACCGACGAATTCTGGAACCAGGGGTAGGTTATGATGGTCTTGAACAGAGCTTTGCTTTCTTCCATCCGGTTCTAAAAAGATAACATACATATAAACAATATTATTAAGTTAAGATGTTACACAGCATCTGCGTGTACATGTGTGTACTAATGGGACATGGTACTGTGTGTTTTGGAATAAAGAATCAGAGTGACTTAACATGGTAAACTGCAAATGTACACTAACTGGAAGCAAGCAATCAGCAATAACCTTTGATCAATACAAGTTATAATAATGAAGGTAGATACCCAGCCAGTTGCCATGTATTATGGCACATGTGCACCATGTTTGATAATAAACCCTAAGCCAAACCTGATAATATGCCATTTATACTAAGCGGAACGCATGTTTGTGCTAAATGGCCTGGGGTTTTCAAGCAGCTATTCATGGTCTCTGCTGGTGTTTAAAATATGCCATGTCCATGACCAACGTGTTTTATTTAGAAGTACCTCATTGTCGCACTCTGCAAGAACCTGATCATATTCACTCAGTGCCACCAGGAAAATGATGGAAGTAACATTTTCAAAACAGTGAATCCATTTCCTTCTTTCTGATCTCTGGCCGCCAACGTCCACCATCCTGTACAACGGTATTGAGACAAATGTGATACAACATGAATTTCAAGGCAATATGCTTTTACATAGACTAATACAGCAGTTACAAAGACACAAATGAAATACACATTTCAACAAGATGCAAATAGAGCTTTTGAAATAAATAAAAAATCTGTCAATTCAAACAATTGGAATGGATTCAAATTAAACCTAGCGTCTAGTTTTAGGATTCCTTCTTTCCATATTAACTAAGGCTGTACGTTTAGCACAAAAAATAGGGGTCAAATTATGAACATTCACGTCAGATTCTTGAAATAGAAACTATTACTACCAAGCAGCAACATGTACATCCAAGCCACATAAACGTTACTAGTATTTATCGGCCACAATACAAAGCAGACCATTTATTTACCAATATATTATAGGAATGAGTTTTTCATGTAGAAAATGTACATGTTGTACAATCATTTTCCTACAATATCAATATATAGATTTGTATAAAGATCAGTGCATAGATCGGACAACGATTTTTAGAAGCAAGAGGATGGTGGCTATTTTGTATGGATAGCATTTTAGTGTTAGAACTGGGTCTATCTTTCAGTATCAATGGCCTCTCACTTTTATTTGTCTAAATAATAGGTATGAAAGGGGGACATAAGTCCTCTTCTAGTAACACAGAGGATATTACCTACAAAGTAATCTGAATCAATAAACCAGAAAAAAAAACATAGAAATTTGAAATTGTCAGTTTGAAATTAACAATGCTTTATATTTAAAAGCATGAAAAAATATACTATGCCTCTTGTAAATTCAATAACCTATTTTGTAATTATAATTGGAATAATCCCTACTGTACTGTATATAAGCAAAGAGATCAGAACTAAGCTTATCCACACACACACATTATATATATATACACACATACATACAAGCCTGGCAGGAAACAGTCTGCCAATGGTATAATCTTGTATATTTAATGTATTTATGTAATCTTTGACATTTGCCATCTTTTTAATAAACTAACCAGAATATCAATAAACGGTTTTGTGCACTAATGTCTTTGCCTACAAAGAACCACTGCAAATTAGACAACTCTTGTTCACACCATCCTTCATAGGTCGGTTTTGTCAAAGATTTGTAAAACTTGCGTTTAAAACTTTATGGACTGACTAACCAAGCAAGTTACAGCATTACAAAGTAGTACAACCCTTGCTATAGTTTATCTACATCTTTGTTATCGGAAGCTGGAGAGACAGTCATGTACTTTTCATATGCAGAATCTATGTCGAGAGTACAACATACCTAAAAATAATGTTTTCTAAATCGAAGGGATACTCAATGATTCCAGTAGTGGGCACTCTGACTCGCAGAACATCTTGCTGGGTGGGTATATACCCGGGAACAGAAATACGATCTATGTCACTAAGGTAGCTGAAAGGTGAGGAAATAAGACACATTTCTTAGTAATTTATACAGTGAATGAGCTGAAAACGATATATGCAATCAAAACCAACATTACCCTTTTTATTTAGCGAATCTACAGAAGAGATTCCTCATTTTAATATAATTGCAACTATATATATATATATATATATATATATATATATATATATATATATATATATATATATATATATATATATATATATATATATTATATATATAGTGTCACCTATTTAGTTAGAAGGCTGTTCCCACTCTCTTAGCTGCTCACATTGTGACCTATACTTATTGAGTACATTCTTAATATATCCAAATAAACTGACATATAAGTAATTACAGGGGACTGGGGATCTGTGACGGAGTTATACGATTAGAAGTATACTAAAATTTCCCTGAGGAAAGGTGGCACTAAGGCCTAGCTTGACAGGAATCCTAAAAAATGTTGACGCCTGTTCTTAGAATCATGTTGTCATAGTTATAGAATCCATGCTCTACTAGAGTCCTGACTGTCCCAAGTCTGAGGTCTAGTTGAAGAATCCAAACTGAGTAACCCTGATGGGAAGCCTGCAGCCAACGGTGGCAGAGGTTGGCAGCCTTTGCCTGGAGTTGCAGAGTTGAGGTCTGTCAGTTTCTGAGCCGCATACCTCCATCTCAATCTTGGCCATATCGAAAAAATAAGACGTCATGCAGCTGTCGCACTACAGTGAGGTGTCAGAGTACAAGAGGCTTGGCAAAATAGTGCAAGACTAGAAAGAATGCGGCACTGAAAAAAGTACTGTGGAGAATGAGAGGAGAGGGTTTCCCATCACCTCTTTGCACAAGATACTAATTCTTCAACGGTTGAAACATGAAAATGTGGTGTACCTCATTGAGATCTTCAGGACAAAAGAGGGCTAGTAAAATAGATACCGAGGAAGCACTTTACTGGCGTTTTTCTACGACCATGATTTAGTGGGGCTGTTCAACATCCCGTACATCAGTTTTACACTCAAAGATCAAAATAGTAATGCAGATGCTGCCGAACGGCCTGTACTACATTGACACAAATAACAGATCTTAAGTCAGCAAATGTGCTTATTACCAGAGACATGGTACTAAGACTTGCAGATGTTGGACTGACAAGGGCATTTAGCCCACACAAAAACAGGCAGCCGAACAAATACACCAATCTCATCTAGGAGTGTGTGACTATGGATCCCCAATTGACTTGTTGGGAGTAGGTTGCATTATGGCAGAAATGTGGACCAGAAGCCCTGTCATGCAGGGAAATACAGAACAGAACAGCACCAGCTGAACCTCCTCAGCCAGCTGTGTGGCTCCATCACCCCTGAGTTCATACTTGTAGACATTAAGATAATTGACAGACAGCGACAATGCGCGTCAACCAACTTTCTTTTGGTCTGACCCCTTGCCCTCCACCCTGAAGTGTATGCTTTCCACTCACAACCATCCCATGTTTTATCATACGACTCCTCCCCGAGAAGGGGAGGTAACATGCCTTAGCAATTAGCCAACCAGGGAAGGAATCCCACCAAAGGTAAATCTGGGTTTGAACGGATCTTCTTATCGACTGTTAACGGCAACTCACAACATCCATTTTTCTGACAAGTATATTTTTCAGTTCATTGAAAACATTAGTGGGGTGTTAGAGCATAGAAGGATAATACTGAGGGGTAGAATAGAATAGGTGGGTTAAGAAGGTGGTTTGAGAATTTGATAAGATTGTCTGAAGAGGTGAGCTTTCAGGGAATGTTTGAAGGCTAGGGGAAGTCTTGTACAAGGGAGTTTTTTTTTCCATAGAGTGGACTCAACCCAAAAAAAAGTTCTATCACTTGGAATGAAAGCAGCTAATGTGTGGTTAAAAGATGCAGATCCTGGGAAGAGCAGAAAGGTTGAACTGGAACAGATTGTGAGACACGTGAAGAGATGTATGTAGGTGCAGTTTTGAAATATGGAATATTTCAAAACTGCATATTATAAAATATTGAATTCGGCAAAATGAAGGCAGCCAATGTAGGGACCGATAGAGCAGAACAGTAATCTAGCTACTACAATCAAAATAGACGACAGTCTGGTTAGGGGAAAACATTAAAAAATGAATTGCAACAGTGAGTACAGGAGATTTAATTTAAACTTCATATTAAAAAACACAAAAGAGAAATCATTCATAACAGTAGGTACCATAATTTTAATCCAGTCTCAACAATTCACCTAGTATCATCCTTGCCATTCATTTAGCCCAATGTAGAAGTCACTTGACAACTCCTAAATTGAGCCTGGCAGAGTTCTCCATCATCCCCTATTGTTTGTCAGTGCCCCCAGTTCATGTAATTTTATTTTTTTATAGGAGGGGAGACCAAACTTTGCACCAGTAGGGAGGTCTTCCTGCTAATAGGTCATCTTAAATGATGTGGAGACATTCTTGGACATTGGTGAGTAAATAATATATATGTCTTACACACTGTGTCACACTCACTATTTAGCAGAATCTGACAGCTGGTACTCCCTCCGACGATCATAGCACTCCTGGATCCCAGGGTCCTCCCAGAGCTTTTTTATTGCGTCTACATTTTTTCTTTCAAGACTGTTTACTTTGTCCACCTCTACTTCCCGGATCAGCAAGGCATTTTCCTTTAAGAATAAATAAATAAATATTACATTTAAAAAATATACAACAAAGCAATTGGTTATTTTTATTTTTAAAGTCATTGTTGGCACGTAACAAGCACTTAAAAAAATATTTATTTTTAATTTAAACCAACTATGTAATTATTTAAAGTTCAAATCCTCATCATCGTAACTGCCTAGTACATTAATCCAGAAAAAAATAATGAACCCAATATAATGTAGTCAAGTTTGCCTCAGAGTTGAAAAACATTCTTCTTGGCTACTATATATTTGATCAACAAAATAATCATGCAAATGTGTAATGCTTTCTTGAAATGATTTACAGCGTCTGCTAATAAACAATTGTTGATGAAGTACCTCCTATACTTTTGATGTTCTTTACTGTAAAGATTCCTGCATGAGGTTGGATGGTATATATTGGATATATGATAAATAATGACAAATTATGCAATAAAGAGAATCACATTTGTTTGTAAATTTTTATCTTGCTGAAGAATTGACAATAATATTAACTATAAAAGAACAGGTCAATAAATAACAAGTTTAAACAAGCTCATTGTACGTGTTGTGTCTTCCTATCCAACGTGAGAAGGGCTTGGGGCAGATTGAAAAATGGGGAAAGAAAGTTGGAAGGACTTTAATAAGATACAAGGTATGGATAGGGCCACCAAATGTGAAGTAAACTGCCTATATGGCCTCACTGTCTCTATCAACTTAAAATAAGTTTGTTTTCTCTTAGGGCTACACTGATTGAGATATTTTCTGTGCACTGTAAACTTTTTCTCTTCTAAGGATAATGGATGAGAATGTCCTCTGTGGAGGCCGGAGATCATCTGCCCGGTATGTATCCGGATAATTGTCTAAGGTGATCTTACTAACCCCTTAACTTTAAGTAGATCTAGCTGAAGATTTTACATACTTTTAATTTTAAATGGCCACAAATCAATATACAAACTAGCTGAAAGCAGTCATCCTCCGACTGAATTTCCAATAACGAGCCAATCTGATTATCACTCACATTTTCGGGCAAAACACATTGCAATATCTGTCCAACTGCCTGACATTACAGCATGAGGGATCAGTTTTAGTTGTTTTCACTGAACTCTCACCAGTTCAAAGACAGTCAACTTCTGTCCAAAATATAGCTAGCAGGGTCTTATCTTGAATATGCAGTACACAATGTTAAAACATACATTTACTGTTCTAAAAAAGAAAGCAAAAATGTAAAGGAATATCAAATTAGAGAGACTATAAATTAGTTTTGTTGCTTGATCCAAACTGTTCTTTAATGGGGCGCCGTTAATGAATAATCAAACAATGGAATGAGCAACATTTTTGACTATAATAATTGAAGGAAACAATATAAAAGCTGAATTTTTTTTAGTAACAACTGTTTTCAACAGTTTAATAAAGAGACCCCTGAAACATTTACCAAGAATGTATAGGTTACACACTAAAAAGGTCAAGGTTACAATTACACAATTTTCCTTTTTACTAGTGATGAGCAACACCATTTTTGCAGGTGCCCCACAAGTGGCCCTTTGTTTATTCTCCTGAATACTTCATGCTTGGACAAACACTCATCATCATTTATTTATATAGCGCCAGCAGATTCCGTATCGCTTTACAATTGGG
Organism: Mixophyes fleayi; assembly: GCF_038048845.1. NCBI lineage: Eukaryota > Metazoa > Chordata > Amphibia > Anura > Limnodynastidae > Mixophyes > Mixophyes fleayi. The sequence goes on from NC_134402.1 coordinate 289,655,218, forward strand.
AACAAACAGTAATAAAACAATAGTGGGTAATACATACATACATAGAGGTAAGAAGGCCCTGGTCGCAAGCTTGCAATCTATGGGGTTTGATACACAAAAGGTAAGTGCTACATGATATGGAATATTTCTCCAGCTAGAATGCAAAGGTTACAAAGTATTTATTAGCTGTATGCTCAGACACACAACTATGGTGGTCAGAGGGTTATTGTCTTGTGTTAGCTGTGTAGAGGGTGGTAATAGGGTAACCTAGGGAGATTAAGAGGGTGGTAGAGAAATATCATAAGCTTATCTGAAGAGGTGGGTTTTCAGAGAACGCTTGAAGGTTTGGAGACTAGAGGAAAGTCTTGTGGTGCGAGAGAGTGAATTCCATAAATTGGGTGCAGCCCAAAAAAAAGTCCTGTAACCGAGAATGGAGGAAGTGATAAGATTGGAAGAGAAATACAGATATTGTGCAGAACGAAGGTGTCGAGTTGGGAGATATTTTGAGACAAGTGTGGAGATGTATGTTGGTGCAATTTTGTTGATGGCCTTGTATATTAGTAGAAGAATTTTATATTGGATTTGTTGAAAAACAGGCAACCAATGTAAAGACAGAGTGACTCAGCAGACGAAAAAAAACAATTTGCAAAGAAAATCAAGGCATACAAGATATATTGTAGGGGCTCAAGTCTGATTTTGGATAGACCAGTAAGGAGGGAATTACAATAGTCAAGAGAGATGATGAGTGCATTAAAGTTTTGCAGTGTCTTCTGTGAGATATGTACGTATTCTGGAAATGTTTTTTAGATGCATGTAACATGATGTATATATAGAGTTGATGTGGGGAACAAAGGATAGTTGCGAGTCAAGGATTACACCTAGGCAACGAGCTTGCGGGGTGGGATTTATGGTCATGTCAACAGAAACAGAAATGTCAGGCAGGAATATTCTATTGTTGGGTGGGAATATTATTAATTCTGTTTTTGAAAGAGTGAGTTTGAGTTGGCGAGAGGACATCAAAGATTAAATGGCAGAAAGACAGTAACGCGAGACAACACAGATGTTGAGAGATCAGGAGAGGATAAATAAATTTGTGCATCGTCCACATAGAGTTTATACTGAAATTCAAAGGAGCTTATTCGTTTTCCAAGAGAAGTGGTGTAGATAGTCCTAGGTCCTCTGCTATTCTCTGAGTCTTGTGGTACTCCAACTAATAAAGGAAGCGGAGTGGAGGTTGTTCCAGAGAAACTAACACTGAAAGAGCGATTAGATGGGTAGGATGAGAACCAGGATAGGACAGTGTCTTGAAGACCGAGGTATTGTAGAGTCTGTATGAGGAGGGAGTTGTCAACAGTGTCAAATGCAGCAGAGATATCCAGGAGAGTTAGAAGAGAGTGATTACCTTTAGTTTTGGCTGTGATCAGATCATTGACAACCCTGGTCAGCGCAGTCTCTGTGGAGTGTTGACAGTGAAAGCCTGATTGAAGAGGATCCAATAGGTTGTTTGCTGAAAGGAAACGTGTGCGGAAAGTGTAGGCAATTCTCTCGAGAAGTTTGGAGGGGCATGGAAGCTGAGAGATGGGGTGATAATTTGAGAGAGCGTTTGGTTCAGAATTTAGTTGTTTTTTTTAAGAATAGGAGTAGTCACTGCGTGCTTGAATAATGATGGAAAGATACCAGTAAAGAAACAGATTTCATATTTTAGTTAAAGGTGGAATGAGCACACAAGACAAGGACCTACCAATTTGTGAGCATATGGGACCAAGGGGACAAGAGGTAGAGTAGGAAGATAAAAAGAGAGCACAAACTAACTTCTTCATTTCAAATAAAGAAAAGGTGTTAAAAGGATGTTGGGAAGGAATTGCGCCGATTGCTTGTTGAGGGAGATGATACCACTTCAAGTCTGATCATATCAATCTTGCCCTTGAAATCGGAAGCAAGATCCTGGGCAGTGATGGTAGTCGGAGGGTTTGGGGTGGGATGATTGCGAAGAGATTTAAATGTGTTAAAAAGGCATTTTGGGTTAGAAGCCTGAGCATAGATGAAAGATTTGAAGTACGCTTGTTAATCAGTATCCAGAGCGGTTTGATAGGAGTGGTAGATAGCAGTATATGCACTGAAATCATTAGAGGTACAAGATTTACGGCAGTGATGTTCAGCTTTACGAGAAAGTTTTTGTAGATTTTGTGTTACTTTAGTGTTCCACAGTTGACAACAAAGTCTACACAGAGTATGAAGTGTCGCTGGTGCCACTTGATCAAGGGCAGTTGCTAGGGTATGGTGAAAATGAGGAACTGCCATATCAGGGGAGGAAATGTAGAAATTGGGGAAAGAAGGTGTTGGAGAGAGGTGGAAAACTATTGAAAATCCATATAGTTAATATTCCTGCGGTTATGAGGAGGCTTGGAAGAGTGAGGTTAAAGAAATGGGAATGAGCGAGTAACTAATAAAGTGATGATCCGAGAGGGGGGAAAGGAGTGTTAAGGAAATTAGAAACGGAGCATAGTCTAAAGCAAACAAGATCAAGACAGTGGTTATCCCGATGAGCAGCAGATTCAATCAACGGAAGGAGGCGGCGCCTGTATATTATAGAAGTCTTCATAGCGACATTCTACAGGCGCAGCCTGCTTCCGTTGAACTGTTAAGAAGCACAATAATACTGCCGGCGTTAAAACTCAGGTGATTGTGTGCGCCGGCTTCTTACACAGCCGCAGTTATTCAAAGATTCAAAGTAATTTTTTTCAACAATCGAAATCCACAGCATCTCGAGGTCCCCAGCTCAATATGTCGGGGTAAGCGTCGCTGGAATCAGCAGCGCACTTACGTACCCCACCCAACTAACCCACTGCACAAAATTCAGGTGATTGCCACCCTGGCAACTGGTCTACAGGGGGTATCTGGCTGTCCCAGATTATCCTGCATCTTCCTCCGGCTGCAGGTATCGCATGCTGGGCCTCTGCCTGTAGTGGTGTACGCAATAGCTAAACAGAGTATGGCAGAGAAACTGAATGAAGCAGCTGCACTCAGACCCGGTGGAAGCACGGTGAACACCGTAGGTGGCACATCCACTGCCCCTAGAATGAGTCACCTTCTCCACTCCTTTTTACCTTAGCAGATGAGATGGAGGGGGTTGGCAACATCCTCTGCTCCCTTCAGTCTGGGAGCATGTCGCCAGGCAGAGAATTCATAGCTCAGCACTTCTCCCAGCCCATCACAGACATTGAGGAGCAGCAGTCAACAGCTTCACAGGTAAAACTGGCAGCTGCTTCTCCTTCATGTCCGTGTCTGTTGCATGATGCAGGGGCACTTTGTGGACATTACATACACTGGATGAGTGAAAGCATGCCACTTCTTCTGTGATTTAGGTGCCCCACCACAACTATTGCCGAACCAGGTGACCATCTAGGTTTGTGTAATGGTAGCACTGGTCCTTGCTGCACTACGATTTGCTATCAGAATGTCACTGGCATTCTGTACCACAGAGTTATCAGTCTTGGAAGCGAGACATGATCATGCTTTAACACTCCAGCAGGATAGGACTAGCTAGGGTAGGACTAGAATAGGATGGTCCTCCTCACCGCTGTTGATGACTGCCCATCCCCGGGAGCCACCTCAAGGCTGCACAGGTGGGTCATTTTTCCCTAACTCCTGTTATGGCCCTGGCTACCAACTTTTGGAGAAGTCCTGGACTAACCTGCTTCATAGCAGAGTGCATTTGCTTAGTATAAGTGTCATCAGAATCACTGACAAAAGGTCAGGTCAGAAGACCACATGTAGCCCCTGAACACTCATTGCCCACCAATGCTTTTGACAAAAGAGTAAAGAACAAAAAAGAAGTCATTTGGAAATTATAATGGTGAAAGAAAATCTTCAAAGTCAGAGATGCTTGACTTCTTCCTGGGTAAAAATGTACTTTTATGCATGCCAACCTGTCCATTGTGTGTTATACACTTCTGTTCTATAAAGATTAAAATTATTTTCAATAGTCCATTCCACATTTTGCAGCACATACTCAGGGCCACCAAGAGGAATTTTGGGCTCGGTACAGCAACTTCATGGGGCCCCTAATAGGTGATTAGCATGTAAACTTATACGCCACGGTGGTGCACCGTCAAAGGGGGTGTGGTCATACAATTGGGGGCGTGGTTGTGCATCATTGTAGGCATGTCTAGCACCTGAAAAGCACTAGGCCACCCTCCTACAGAAAAATGCATTACTCACACGTGCCCCCTCTGCCCAGCAGCTTTAATCACACGTGCCACCTCTCTGCCCAGCACTCTGTATCATGTGACCGCTGATCTGATAGCCCGAAGGCACCCCTGCCCACTTGCTGGAGGGGTGCACCACCCGCAAGCAAAGAATAGAAAGTACTTTTTTTTTAAAAAAAAAAACACATTTTTTGTTTAACTATAGAGCTCCAGTGGGGCCCCGAGCCCCCCAGGAAGGTCAGGGCCTGAGAAATTTGTACCCACCCCACCCCTCTCTCGGCGTCCCTACACATACTACAGTGAAGCTCTTTTATTTGCCATTTTAGCTAACTTTTACGGACTATCAAGATTGTTCATTTTTATTTTGTACCAAAAAACAAAACAATTTTCATGGCTTGGAGCCTAAATTGCAATAATCTATGGATTTATATAAAGCATCTAACCAAATATGTATAAGGACAGAATAGTTCCATCATTAAATGAACAATTTATTTTTATTTATACGGACATATTGATAATATTTAAATATTGGTGTGTATGCGAAATTTGGCAAAGTGATCTTGTGCATGTATCCAGAATAAAACACAAAAGTAGGTGGCATGCTAAGAGTTCAGCAATAATAAAGACCATACATGTAGTACAAAACTAGTCATTGCAGAATTGCAGGCAGGTATCAAAAAGGTAAGCTTGACATGTAAAACATTTACTTTACTAACAAATTCTACCCATAGTCAGACAATTAAAGAAAGAAAATTCATATAACATTTTACAATATCTAAATTAAAGTATTTTTTTTACCATCAGAATTCTTTAGCTGGTATTGTGCCTATTTTATGCAATTCTTGTCCAAGTAGATAAAGGAGTTGAACTACTTTGTATTATAAATGAATGACAGTATTATTCTATGCATACAGGTAATACAGAGATACTGTGTTTGGAATCCTCATCTTTCTTCATTGTATTTACTGCTCAACTATTTGACCTATGTTAGGGTCTATCCTTTAGACAAAGCTTTTACTCTGTGCTTAGTGCCACTCTATACCTATGTGTTTAGTGCCACTCTATACCTATGTGTTTAGTGCCACTCTATACCTCTAGATGTCAGGCTTCTCCCACAAGTACGACTTATGATCACAGCTTTCAAGATACCATTAAATATTGCCAATACTGCATCATAAGTCGCCCACTCTTCAAAATATGGAAGAATTTTAAAATAGATTTAATGGCATTAGAATGTATGTTACACTGAGTTTACAATGTACAATGGCTTTCAAGCTATCTGGTGGTTTCCTACAGCAACTATACTAAAGCAGAGTTAACAAGGAAAGAGCTGATTTGAAGAGAGAATAGAAATTGGGTATTAAGTTTATTTTCAAAGGCAAAGGTGTACAGGGTCTATTTATGATGTAGGTGCCTATTGATTGAAAGATATGGTCACAATGGCATTATCCACCTATTCTCTTTTAAGGCATCCTTAAATATAAAAATTCAATCAAAGTCTATAGGCTAATTTGGGTGTGTGTATATGTACAAAACATTAGAACATATATTTGTGTGTCTTCCCTCCAACTACATAAATTATATATACACACAAAGCTTTTGAATACATTATAAGGCAAAATGTTCTACATGATACACACGTGTCAGTCACATGGGTTGTGCACGCAGACATACCTTCCAACAGTGTAAGTGTCCAAAGCACGGCACAAGACAGGATTGGACAAATGCCAGAAGGCAGTTGTCTATGACACCTAAATATTTGCTGTGCTGCTGGTGCCTAACTTTTTGGAGTAATTCCTACAGATGTCAATGGGTACATCCTTGGGGTCTTTAAAAAAATTACTTCTAAAATTGTTTACAGATTTGTTTGACAGTCCCACAATTCCTAAATAACACTCTACCTCAGCCTTAAGCTTTGTTTACAAAAATATATGTATGTGCACACACCTCAGTAGACTTCAAATATCATTCACAGCAACAAGGTCACAACACTTGTTAAGGGGGTAAAAAACCCACAAATACCAGGGATCATGTGGAGAAAGACAGGAACATTTTAAAATGTGTTTTAGTAGATTTTAGGCATGGCACTCAAAACTACAGTAAAACCCCCTTAGCCAAAAATCCTGAAGCCACAAGCATTCTGTGTAAGTAAAATTAAAAAAAGAAAGATTAATTTGTTGTTAAGTACTGGTGGTCCCTAACTGTGCATGATCTGCAGAAAGAAGGTTTTCATTTGATTGCAATATCCCTAATTCTAAGATTGATTGTTCAGATGATGTGTTGGGGAAGAATCGGCTCAGATTTCAGAATATCTTTTACCTTCAAACACAAGGGATGGGAAACAGCTATGTTGCTTACAAAAAATCAGTCATTTAGGCCTAAATTTACATGCAATTAGATAAATTTCTACTGTGTGTATAACATTGTATGGAATGGTCCAATTAACCCCTTTTATCCAGACAGTTGAGGACACAAAGTTAAAAACACCCTACCTATTAAGTTCACTAGCGAGTATTCTGTTAATTATCTTGATGTGAAGGTTCAATTACAGAATGATAGAATTCTACTGTCCTATAGCAGAAATAAGTAGATGTAGAAACATACAGAGATTAGATTAATTTCAGTATAATCTACCCAAATGATATAAACTGACATTTATAGATATCGTATAAGGGTCCATCGAATTTACCAAGACTTTGCAAACTATGACAAATCAGAAGACTTGTTGATTATTATAATCCCATTCATGAAAATTATTAGACAAGATCTCTACAAACCAAGTCAAATAGTAAAAATTGATTGACTGGTATACACACTACTGACTAAAAAGAATAAATGTGTGAGTAATTGTAAGTAATGCTTTTGTAAGTACGCTTATTTAAAGCAGCAATTCAACATATATGTTTTATCACTAAATAGCAAGTAAAGTACCTTTTTTAAGTATGCATCTGACATTCATTTTGCTTAGCTACCTTTCTACAAATCTCCATTTCAAAATATATATCTGTTTGGCAAACAAATAATGGCTGCAGAAACAGTTAAACGCCGGCTCACAGACTCTCGGCATGTCCTGTGATGGCAAAAACACACACTTGACCTGCTTTAATTCCCAAGCAAGAAAACGCAAAACATACTTTACTATATTGTGGTTGTTCATGCAACATAATGGGTAGTATAAGCAGTAACTGTTTTAAGGCTCAACAATATTCATATAAAAAATTTAATTTTGAGATCGAGTCTGCAGGTCAGGTACCAAACGGTACCATGGGGATACACAGTTACAGACAATATAGGCATATTTTTATTCTATGATTGTAATTGTTCTCAAACATGAGTTTTGCTATTCCGATTAAAAGTTTAACCATCTCCCTCTCCCTTTCATGTATCTCTCCCCATCCCCTAGCTTGTTTTCTTTATCCCCATTGTGTGAAACATGTTTTAATTAATATACTGAAGTTATACTACTGGACATTTTAAAGGAGGCTGAGCATGCTGAGCCTCATTTAGAGCTAGCAGCGAAACCAGCTATAGGGTGCAAATTTGCACCTGGACAAACCATGATGCAATAAAAAGGGTGCAGGGTGGGATTTATTTTTGCATGCAGAGAAAATATTGGCAACTTTGCAAGACGCACAGAAATACTTGACATCTTTATTTTAACACTGAGAATTAGTGTTGAGCTAGGACACGCCCCTCCCCCAACTCTAAATAAGTTTAGACATAAATCCCCCGCCCACACTACAAACATAGATTTAACAAGGTTCAAAGATGACACCTTTTAAATGGATTTATTCCTAGCTTTAATTGGGACCCACGGCTCTTTGCCTTAGATCCATTGGCAAATCATTGGTTAAAGAGACAAATTTTGTCAAACTCAAAATACCTACGTAAGTTTTTTTTTTTTTTTTTTTTTCTGTATACTATCAGAACGCAAATATGACAGACTCTAAATAAGCCCCATTATGGTCAGAAACATTGAGTGTTCAGTTAGCATGCTCTGTTGAAGATGTTAGTAGTTTTAGATTATATTAAATAAATAATTTGTATGTAACAATTTGCTACTCACATTGTAACTACTGAATATTTGACTGTATTCTGATTACTGGATAGGTTTCTTAGCAGTGTCAGTGCATAATGTTTTTTGATACCAATTATTATGCATTCCTTGCAACTGTGGTGTCTTTAGTCAGAACATTTATCATTGATTGTTTTATTATCTTGTGTGGGTTGAATATTTAGTCCTGCTTATTTTTCTGTACACATAATACCTAAGTGCCTGTGTATTTTAGATGCACACAGAAACTGCATGTTTTATACACAAATATTTGATTGCAGTTGCCTCGTCAATATGTCCTCTAATGCCTGTATTCTGCAATATGGTGATCACTGTACTCCGAGGTGAGACAGACATCGAAATTCACTCACCTGAGATGCAGAGTTTGATGGTGCCATAACTTGTGAGCTGCATATGTATTCTATATTACTTCAATAAGATCATTTTGGCAACATCAATTAATGTGTACCCAAAGGTGAAACAGACTTAAATTTGAAATGTCAGTCATAAACATTATCAGCTCACTTTCAATGTGATGAAACTATTTGAAGACTGTCTGCTAGCTTATTGTCCTGTGTTCAATATTCTACAACCAAAGTATGCTAGAAGTTTCCCTAACATCAGGGGCGACGGAACACAGTGAGGCCAGTAGGAAGGCACAATGGTTCTGGGGCATCCCGCGCTGAAATAAATCTTGGTGACATTCCACCATCTCATCAGAGCAAGCATGGGCATAGGAGGGAGGGAGCCATGCACACTGACCTTTACACGCACACACACATGAAGTGCCAAACAAGGCTTAACAGCATCTGCACTGACTGCTTACAATTAACCCATTCCAATGTCACAAACCACCAAGGCATGCTTGTGCAGTAGTGCTGAAGCAACACCTCCTTATCCCATTCGCAACAAAATGCAGCCTGTCTCCTAACCGAATAGGTCTATACACCCATGGTGTCCAGTAATTTGTAAGCAATGTTAAGGTTGGCAGGGATTTTAAGAGTGATGTAGAATCAAGCACTTGCCAGTGGTGCTTTAAACTAACACATGGTAGTCTAAACAGTCAATAGCTACAGTACTGTGTAAAATATATCAAGTCACAGTTTACCTTTTCTGACTATGAATCAAAAGATTTTAACACCACAGTCGCCAAGTGTTTTACAGCCATTTGTTAAGCTATGCAAATAGTGGTTAGTGAGGTAGGTTTCGCTGTCTATGTTGTGCTAAAAGGAGACACACCCACATCCCTATATTTACTGAGGATTTCCTCAGCTCTCACCTCTCATCGCCTTCCCTTGGACACAGCCGCTAGGCTCACTTTCAGCTCCCAAGAAATGTCCTACTATTTGTATTGAAGACCTTGAGAAAAGGCAACAATAAAAACTCTGTATGCGCCCTGTTACTTCCAACCAGTGTGTCAAAACACAATGTTCCTTTTTTTCTTCTTTTTTTTTTTTTTTAAGTTTTAATGTTTTGCTCTTTTGAGCATTCTAAAGCCACAAACGAAAGGAAAAAACAAATCCAACAGTGCAAATCATAAAGTTTACAAAAGATGGAGGATTTCTTCCTAAAATGTGTTTTTGGTTGATTTGATGGAGAGCAAGTCAGAAAATTATGCAAAGCATGGTGGGATAGACTTAATGATTTAGGGCACCTACGTTATAAGTAGCACAAATGCCAGACCGCATACACGGCACCATTTCCTGTTGTAAGTTTGATATTTGGTATAGATGTCACAGCTAAGTCTCCTATGCCCAGTCTAAGGATGCCGCCCCCATCACCCAGCTGCCAAGGTAAGCTAGAAAGCTTGCACCGGTCCAGAGTCCACCCCAGGAGTGATTAGGCAATCAGGTCCGAGCACAAAACAGCTGAATCTTGTTCAATTTGGCCACCTATATAAATGATCTATCTATCTATATAGCCAACTTTAAAAGCCAGTTACTATACCATTAAAGAACTTGTGTAACCAAATTGGATAGAAATCTGGCTCTTCAGCAAGCAGAACAAAAGGGACATATTTTAATATATGTTTCCACCTTTATTTGTATTAGATGTGGCCAGTTTGATTAACTAACTTGTATTTTAACTTAAATAACCTGTTCGACAACTGGTTTTAAGCCAGAGGCAGTCCCAGAAAGCCTGAGGATTATGACCAACGCAAACACCTGAACAAGTACTGTCCCCAGACATTCAATCTTAAAAAATCTTGCCTAACACTACATGCTGCATTTTCAAACCCAGGCAAAGAGAAAGGAAAAATTATATTTTATATATATATATATATATATATATATATATATATATATATATATATATATATATATATATATATATATATATTTATTTTTTATTTTTTTTTATTTTTTTATTATTTTTTTTTTTATTGCTTTTGTTTTTGGTCCATTCTCTAAAAGTTACAGACCCAGGAATGGGTCCTAAAATAAGAAAAAGCATGTTGTCCCAGGAAAAAAAAATGCCTTGTACCTTTAAGAGAACAGCTAGCCAGGCAGTTGTAAGTAGAGATGTTTACTGACCCCCGTGTCCTGGTTTTGGATCTGGATAACTTCGCGTTTTGGTAAAACTGCCCTTGCGTGTTTTGGTTTTGGTTTCCGATTTATTTCTAAAATCCCTATTTTTTTTCTAAAATCACATATTTTTGCTCCCTCCCCCCTACATTATTATTAACCTCAATAACACTAATTTCAAGTCATTTGCAGTCAATTTTGACCACCTCACAGGTCACAATATTATTTTCATACATTTTCAAACTAAGACTGCAGCGACCTGGCTGCTTCATTGTTCTGTCGCTTAGGATCCAAACACACGGCAGTTCCTAGCACATCTAGGAAACATTGCCACACAGCAGTGTCAGTAAAGAAAAGTGGTGCAAGATGGAATTGTCCTTTGATCATGAAATCAGTTATGGTTCATTTGATCGCTCCACCTGTTCCTTGGATAACTGTGGTAATTCTACAGTTAATACATGGCGACGAGCATCCCCTCCTTTCCCAATGTCATGGCTTGTGGAGTAAGCGTGGATGGTTTTTCGCTGTTCCTCCATCCTCAGAAGCATATACAGGGTAGAATTCCACCTTGTCACCACCTTTTGCTTCAGTGGTGGCAGGGCAAATTAAATTGCTCTTGTAGCAGCTGCAATCTCCTACATGCTGTTGTCAAATGCCAATATTCTACGGGCCAAAGACAGCATCTCCTGCACATCCCTTTCAATTTTAAAAAGCTCTGCACCACCAAGTTTATTGTATGAGCAAAACAAGGAATGTGATGGAATTCACCCAGCTGCAATGCTCTCACAGTATTGGTGGAGTTGTCAGAAAATGACATATCCTGAGGAGAATTGAAGCGGTATAAGCCATGCTGCAATGACATCCCTTATTTTTTGTATCAGATTGTCAGCTGTATGTCTCTTAGTGAAGCCGGTGGATACACAGAGTAGCCTGCCTCTGATAAATGTTACGTACTTGGGTACATTCTGCTGCTGTCCCTGCTGTTGAAGGCGTATCACCAACCCAGTGGGCTGTCACAATCCTATAATCTTTAGTTTGCTCAGTTCCGCTTGTCCACATATCTGTGGTTAAGTGTACAGTGGGTAGAATGGCATTTTGTAGCCCAATAATTACATTTTTACAAACCTTCTGGTAAAGGTGAGAAATAGCTTTTCTAGTATAATGGTGTGATGAAATTTGGTAACGGGTACACAAGACCTCAAGTAATTGTCTAAAACCAGCTGCATTAATAGTGGATATTGGACGCAGATCCACTTTGCGACTGGGTGACAGCTTTCATACTTGCTTCCTCTTGCAAAGGATTGTTTAACAATCAATTGTTGTAAACTACTAGTAGTCTTCTTCTTGGTCTGCTTCTGGGATGAAGATTCACCCCCAGCAGCAGCAGCAGTGGGACTAACGCTCAAGAATTCTTCTGAGGAATCCAGGATAGTGGAGGAGTCATCTAGCCTTAGCAACTTGGATGCAGGACTAACTCCGATCGCTACTGAGGATATTGATGAGGACGGTGTTGTGGGTGTAGATTGCAGGTGTCGGGATCTAGCTGATGCTTAACTGCTTGTTGTTATTTTTTTTAGCATAAGATTCAGATTTTCCCACCAGCTTGCCATGAACTCCCTTCAAATGGCGTAACATGGATGAGGTTTCTAGATGGTTAAGGTCCCTACCTCTACTTACTGTGGCTTTACAAACACTACAAATGGCTAGACAAGTGTTGTCAGGGTTTGGGTAAAAATAATTCCACACATAAGAGGTGGATTTTTTGGTCTTATGCATGACAATGGCCTTCTTATCACATGCAAGAACTGCTTCCAATGGTGCAGGACTTACACAAACATCATCCACATCAACATCCTCATTAATGCCCTCGTCAGCTACACAAATATCCCCCTCATCCTGTTGCAATTAAAAAGTGACATCCTCAATTTGTGTATCACCAGCTACACTTGGGCTGCTCAGGCACACATCTGCAAAAATGCTGAAAGATGCCTTCTTTATGGGTACACTATCAGACAGGTCACGGTTACACATAGCACTCGTGGATAGACTCTCCTCAGGGATTTGTGTCATTTCTGAATCAGAACATACATCATACTTGCCAACTCTCCCATAATAACCGAGAGACTCCCGAAGTCCGGGTAGGTCTCCCGGACTCCCAGGAGAGTAGGCAAGTATCCCGCATAAAAACACTATGCGTTTTAACATAGGCTTTAGCAGATGACGTAGAGGGATTACCATCATCATGACTGGTGCCAACAGCTGCTTGGTGCTCCTGGTCTTCTGTGTACTACTGTAAATCCATTTTGATAACACAGTACAATGTGACTTCATATTTAGATGACCAAGCCTGCCAGACCTATTCAGCTCTCGTGAATGTCACTGGAGACTTTGAACAATGCTACCCCTCCTCTTTTTTTTCTACCTATGACGCTGCCCAACTGAGCTAGAGACTGCCAAGAACTGTGCTACCCCTTCTGTGTCCCTCTGTGAAATGTTGCAGGATTGCCGTGGACGGCAGTACTTCTAGAATTCAAAGCTCGCAAGATCAGAGATCCGACGACATAACAATAACGTTCTGCCTCATTTTCAATTCAGAGGGCGCGCAAAAATTGTGAGTCAGCTCTGGTCAGTACTCTGATCTGCTAAGTTCGGGTTTGTTTGGTTCTCTGGGAACCGATCCTGAGCATCTCTAGTTGTAAGCTACAGATTATAGCCTCCTAAGATCACAATGATGTGTAAGCAAAGTTATCTACTATATAAATGCCTAGTGGCGTGTGTGGCGAAAAAAAAAAAGCTGCAGCGCCACCTGCTGGGCAGAGTTATACACTGACCTATATATTTCTTGAAGGAGAAGTGACAGTTGGGAGTGGTTGGTGGTTGCCGGGGGTCACAGTGGGGAGTTTTTAACACCTTAAGTAGCTTGATGAAGGATGTGGCGATGAAGATGAAGGATGAGGTGATGGAGAAAAATGATGAGGTGGTGACATGTGGCCAAAACCACGTTAAAAAAGGGCGCTTGCATCGGGAAGTAATGCTCTTCCCCAGAGGAGGCCTGGGCTAGGCCCAAATGCATGACAAGAACCTTTTTAACACCTTAAGTAGCTTGATTTGACTAGAATGCATGAGTATCATGCACGGGTTAACTTGTATTATATAAATTGCCTAAAAGCCATTTAAATACACTAATGAGAGAAACCTAGTCCCTTGAATTTTTACGCCACAATCTTTATGCACTATAAACAACTGTGATAATATGTATGGATTAGCATGCCTTATCTGTAAACAGTACCAGTGACCAGAACTGGCTGTATTCTGATTTATATGTACTCTACACTAGGCATCCAACACAAACTGCATGGCGCTTAAGGAAGGAAACACGTAATGTTTTTGCTCTTTTGTAAAGCTTTATACATTTACATAATGATTTTATATTGCAGTTCAATTTGGAACAGGATGTATCTTATGATGAGTGACAAATCACTAAAGTGATGCAGTGAGTTAATGGAAACAATAACTATAGTTCATAAAGAAAATATAAAGTATAGGTTTATCTGTCTACTAATAAAGCAGTAACGTCAGCGTGAATACACTTTGTTCCTGTACAAATTTGATATCTGCATAAAAAGGGAACAATCTACATTTTTAATAGGGCCTTAAAGTATGCCAGTCATGCAGTTTTTAAAAGTCTAATATTAATAGTATAGCCTAAATAAATTACTAAAATTATAATTGTGTTAACATATGCAATTCTTGAAAAAACTTAGGGGGTGGGGGGGTGTTCCTCACTCTGTGTGTCTAGTACTACTTGTTTAGATGCTTTAGCAAAACTAATCTCATGTGATCATTCATAGCCAATGTGCTGAAGGCTGGCACACTTCCTAAAGCTAATGTTTTCAATAGTACAAGGAGCATGATCCAGAAAGTGAATGCGATGCTGACCTTACAGATATGAAATATATATTTATATCTGACTGGCAGATGGCTCTTCATGTAAACTTGTGAAAGGGTGAATTTAAAACACTATTTGGCTTTAACACACAGTAAATGTATCAAGTTTTTATTATATAGTGTTCAGAGATCTGTTTAATATGCAATTAGGCATTGACGACAAATGCACAAGATACCAAAAATCTACCTGAATAACTTACACCAGGGAAAGGACTACCGTCTAAGGGATGGCAGCATACATGTTGGATGGCCACATGTTTGAGGAACTGCTTTCATAACTACTCTCCACAGCTGATTTTGCTTGTTATTAAGTATAAGAATATGCACCATTTCTACGTACAGCTAAAAATCAGGAGGTCAACTTCTGGGAGGTTTCTCCTTTCTCAATGTTTTTCAATGCAACATGTCCAAGACCTACAAATGTTGTCCATGTGTAAATGTTTTGCCCAGACTAGCTTGGCACAGGAAAGCTGCGTTTCTGCACAAAGAGTATAATTTTACCAGGACAGTTTATTTGTATAATGCTTCAGTAGAAACCCTATACATTTTGAGTTCCTGAAGATTCTTAGGGAGGAAGCTTAGAAAAATAAGGGCTTGTAGAACTTGGCAAACAGTTTGTTGGGTGCTACTGGAGTATTCTTACTAAAAACACCTTGCACACAGTAGCAGTCATTGTGGAGTCCACACCTGCAATTCAACTCTGACATTACTCGATAAACTTTGAGAAGACTGAGGAATGTGGTACATTACTTTTACTCCCAATGGCAGCAGATTCTAAAACAAGTTATGTCACTTTTCACTATCAAATAATACATTTAAAGCCTAGTGTTTGCCTCTGCACTCGTTGTTAAACTACAACATCAATACTGCACTATGCATCTGCCCTCTTATGTCATGCATTCACATGTTAAAAAAATGCCTATATATGAGCAATGCTAAAGATTTTTATAAATAAATAAGTGGCAAATAAAACACTAAATTAATGTATCATTTAAGTATATTACAGATAGGTATTATTCCTGTGCTGTTTACATTCACAAAAGGCTATTGACAGATGAATAGGTTCTTTAATCGTTAACAGGTAATTGCCAGTGAAGTCTCTTCTTGCTTGACTGACTTTGTTGCACAGCAGCAGTGCCACTGATGACAGCATTTCCTTATTCAGACAGTGCCAATATATAAAGAGATAAGTAGCACAAACAATGTAATAACCATGGGAGCTATTCGAACCATATATTGCAGACAATCCGAATCAACTGCCAGGGCCGTGGTAACAAAATCCAGGGTTAGAGGACGTTCCAAGCCCCCCTACCCTTATTCATCATATCCCCATCATCATGTACATCCTGAGATGTGGGGGTGCAGATTGTTGTTGACTGGAGTAGAGTTACTACTAGTATGTGATTTCAGGGTGAGGCAGTGCAGGAGCACAGGGTTGTCAGCTCCGCATTAGTTTATTCCTGGTCGTTTCTTTTCTTAATTCAATCTGAAAGGAGTGTTCTTTATTATTGCACAACCATACTTAAAAAAAATATATATTATACATATATTTTTTAAATAAAAAAAAAATGAAATAAATAATAAAAAAGTTATAAAACAACATCAACCACAACAACAACAAATAACCATTTACATTTCTGACAAGCTAAGGCCTTCCAGATGTCTGGAACCCAGGACTTCAGCTCCAGTTTCTCACCCCACCCCTCTCGTCGGGCCTGTCAGTAGCATTAAAAGGGATGAATATACGATTAGGCGGGGTTTTCCAGTTACCCGAAAACCCTCCTTAATCATGGAACCTCCCAGTTAGTATGTATATAAAGTTACTTATAAGGCATTGTCTGCAGCTTAGGAAACATTTCCATGAGCATCTGCACATGTTTTCATGAACATTGGCATCCTCAAAATGACCATCACATTTGTCTCTAGTGTATTACTTTTAGAGTTTTGTACCTAGTGCTTTAGTGTTTGTCTGACATAGCAAAAAATACCGAAAGAAAATTATCTATCTGCTTTATGATGTGCGGCACTGGGTAACTATAACATGAATTCTAATAGTTTTTATTTTGATTGATTGTAAAAGGAAGGAGAATGTTAGTAGTTTTGTAGAGTACAATCAATTTGGTTGGTCAGATTTATTTCAACCAGTGTTCACATTACTGTACAGCATCCTTTATGCTTCACTCTTTATGTAATTTTTTTTCTACATTTATGTACATTTTTCTGTATGCAATTCTGAATGGTTTTTCTATGCTGTACATATGGACACTGGACAGTGCCACTTCTCTTTATGTCATTCTCATACATTTAGGTGGTGGACATGTTTTTTTTTTTTTGAAGAAAATTAAAGTTAAACTTTAAAATTTAAGTTGGAATTATCGGAGATTCACAAAAATTTCCTGATCAGAGTCACTCAGACAAAACCAAATTTCTAGATTTCACCATCATCATCATCATCTATTTATATAGCGCCAACAGCACAGTAAACTAATAAACAAACTGGGTAAAACAGACAGAGAGATGACTACAAAAAAGAAAACCGTGTAAATAGCTGGTTTATTGCAAATTTTGGTTTTGCTTTGTTCCAAAATCAACCGTTTGAACTCCCCTTCTAGAAATCCTGCATTTGCCCCTGACAATATACATGAATAAATTAAATGTGAAAATGAGGGCTAACAAAGAAAGAAAAACAAAAAGAAAAAAGTTTAAAATTTTGTTGGCATTTGTGCACAATACTGAGCTTAACATATATGTTCCCTGCAGCGCTTACATCTGAACCTGCAGGGCCAAGATAAACCTAAATTACGACACTTGCAACAATATGCAATGCAGAGAATTAGGACAGACATGCCCGAGCCTGAACTCACACCAACTGTAAGCTGTAAGAAAAGGGCTTCCCGTCTGATAATGACGAGCCTGCAGTTTATGCCAGAAAGGACACACAGCAGCCAGAGTTCACATGGCTGATTTTCACCCGTCAGGGGCCTCCCGTTACAGAGAAGGGAAATGAGAGTGGATGCTATGGTGGATGATCTACATCTTGCAGGTTAATGTGTACACATTTATGCCACAGTGTATGTCAGAGTCTGAGTGCATGCACCGTGGCTTCATATCTGTGTGCAGAAACAGGGAATGTGTGCAATACAATTCAACTTTTATTAATGCCTAGATGCAATTCAGGAAAGAGATTACAAAAGATCCCATGAATATACAAATTGGCAAACACAGATTATGTACATTAGTTTGGAAGTAGGTGAGCTGTGGTAAAGCTATAATTAGTTGGAGCCCATTAGATATATGTTGATAGAGTATTAGGTCACTTTACTGGTCAGCATTAAAAACATATTATATTCTACTAGTTACCTTGACTATAAATGGACCAATATTCATGAGCGTCTTGCCTCAGTGAGGTCACCGGTTACCCGTGAACAGATAGGCTGCATTATTATTCGTTCAGCCAACAAAATGGCAGTCTCCACTGCATCCAGACTTAAAGTACACTAAGGGTGTGAAGGAAAGGATCTAGGGGCAGACTCTATGAAAAGATAGCTTTCCTCTAAGGGTTTCAGTCCCATTTGGAGAGCATGTAGGCATTGTTTAGACCAGCCATGTAGGCTACAGCTGTGGGAAGTTTTGTAGGCAAGTAACCATATTCATATTGTTGGAGAGGAGTGCAAATAAGTCAGATACCATTTATGATGGGGATATGCAACAAAAGTAATGGTACCTGGCAAATATTTCGGTCTACAACGTGAAAGAGAAATATTCCCATCAATAATCAAGTAGACATAAATAATTTACAATTGTTTCTAATACATACAACAGCAGCTATCTTGTGGCATTTATTAGTGGAATAAGCCATCTTGTGTCACCAGAAAAGTCAATTAAGCTAATAGTTTGCAACTATAGTGTTGACGTTTTATTAAGTGGGGACATAGAAAACCACTATATTTAAACTAGTTCTAACACTTTTGCTTTACTGCAGATGTATTGCAAGATAAACTGGAAAATTAATACTATAATCAGAAACCAGTCAAAATAAAATGGTGACTAAGCCAAAAATATTTTTATCTGGGAGTGAGGGTACCCATTGAAAAATAAACAAAAATAAAGAGTTAGATGTAGGAACTTTCTTTTAAGCATAGGAACATTTCACAGCACAATTTCCCTGCATCAGTTTAACAGGAGTCTCACATAAGTACTCTTGCTGCTACTGTGCTGTTGGGGGATTTTGCTGCTTCCATTATTTAACTCTGGTACTTGCCGCTTTCTTGCTTCCTTTAACATATTATACTTTTATATGTATAGCACCAATATAACCTGCTGCACTGTACCATCAGGGAGTCTTACAGCAGCTTACAATATAAATATCCTATTATAGGTAGAATTCAATGTTGCAAGCACCAGGGCCAATTTCCTCAGATTCTAATTAACCTACCAGTATGGTTTTTCCCCCAAATCATAACAAGACCACAATTTTTGGGCTGCAAGAATATATAGGTGATTCTACAATAACTGTCTTACAAAGCAAGTCCAATCAGTCTGTGTATATTTCAATTGCAGCAATCATTCCAAAAAAAACTACTTGTAGAATAAAGCTGCTAACAGCAGTCTACAAAATGTATATAGAGTAAATGACTTTACACATCTTTAGAATGTTTTCTGTATATGTGATGTGTCCATATAGTCAAAGGATTTGACCGCCTTGTTATGCCAGAAGACAGTACACAGAAACATTTTAAAAAGATCGAAACAAACCTGATTTTCTGCAGTTTAAGTAGTTGTTCTGGCAGCTTGAGTCTTGAAGAGAGCCAAGAGTGAGTGAACACATGCGTTACATTAATCTTCGCTCCAAGCAGAATGCAAAGCAACATTTTCAGCAGAAAACAGAACAATGTGTCCTTACTGAGCATGACAGACTTCACCTACTTTTTACCTTTTTTAGGTCAGATACTTCCATTTTAGTAAAGGTTTGAAATGTGTAACATATGTGAAAGATTGGGATGTGTAATGTATCTTTATATTTACTCAATACTAAAAGGGGTGTTCAAATTGATGGATGAGGGGGAATATTACCTAGGATAGGGGTTCTCAAGCAGTGGGTCTGGAACACAAGTATACACACACACACACATTATATTATATAATTGTGTGTATATATATATATATATATATATATATATATATATATATATATATATATATACACACATATATACACACTATATATACACATACATATATACACACACATACACACATATACATATGCATATACATACACAGACATTATATACATACACACACTTATACATTTTTTATTGCACACATACATACACAAATACACACACAATTATTTTTTTCAGTGTTGAGGGATTTACTATATTGTGGAAACTGACGTGGGATTGTGTATTAATGTTATGTAGAGGCTGGTGTGGATGGCAGGCTGGGGCTTTGTCTAGTAACCTTACACCACCCCCTTATCTGGAACCACCTCTTGTGTTCCCAAAACTATGGTACACTGACAATTTGGTTTTCAGCGGTAAAACAGTTGAAGACACCTAATTTAGGGCTTTGATGTGTCCCATTTTCCCAGGACATTCCGTGTTTTGAAACACTAATAATTCTAATTTGGGATGCCTATTTTCCTGGAATTCAGTTTCCCAATGCACCTGGATTATCAGTATTATCTGCAATAAGCCTCTTTTTACTGCTCATGCCACCCAACAGAAATTGCTTTTATGGACTAGAAAAACCTCATGTCACATGAATGTCAAAAGAAGACCACATCTAACTTGATAGCGGTATCCCAATCCAAGCCTTGCATCAACCAAGATATCAAGTTATAAGTACAGCAAGATTGTCCAGATAGCCATCATAAGGTAATGGTGGAGCTCATTTTCCGCTCACTGTAGTAAGGCATCTCATGGGGAATTAAGGTTCATAACTAGATCTTTTAGACTTTTGAGGTTCGTTATACAAGTAATTTGTACGAGCATCATAACTACAAAAATATTAAACTATGTAGTAATATGCCATGTGTGTGCTACAAGAAATTACTATTAGAAGAAATAACTTTCCTATACATACTGATATATACATTTCTATAAAAAATTATTGGGTACATCTTGCGGGCACACACACTGAGGTAAAAGGAACAATTTGCCACATATTCTAGTTTGCTTTTCTCACAATCGTTTATCCCTCAATGGGTTGTTGTAATTCCTCCGATTAATGCCTTTAACATGAGAAAAAAAAGTCTAGGTGATAAGTGTATATCACTTACATATCAGTTTCTTGAAAAGAAAATCATTATGTAATGTATAGCTAGATCTCATTCAGGAGTCCTTCAGCAAGTTAGTGAATAACAGAGAATCGAGCGTTAAACATCGAAGCAGAGTCCCCTGCGCATCCTGGGATTTTTGTAATCAATGTTAGGAGGATAGCAGTTATCCTGTATATGAGATCTGTAAAAGTGGGATGTGTTTTGTATCTGTCAAACTATAGTCACAATGTTCCTCTTTAGAGTAATGTGTTTATTCTAGTTGCAAAGCAAAAAATGTCTTATGATTATTATAAAGTGACAAGACACTTTATTTGAACTATACAGTTTCTTTGCACAAATCCATCAAAATTACAGTGTGAGATCGGTTCAATAAACATATCACTTGGATGACTTCTAGGGACACTGCCTGCCAATCTGTCATTGTAAATGCACCCGATTTCTATTATTCAGCTGCAGAGTAGCACTTATTGTACACGTTGATTGTTCTTTATTCAGTCAGCATTTGTAAGAAACCATGCATTTAAAATCTAAAGGCAATCTATTATGATCATGTAGGCCAGGCCATGTATTGCTCCATAACTGCCTAAAGTGCATTGCAGAGGTGTAGTTGTCAGGCAACCGTGACCCTAGAAGTTATATTAATAATAGTAATAGGGTGTAATACAATCAATTAGCTCCATAAATGTGTATAATGAGTTACAATCTCTATACTCTGCCTTCTATTTTCATAAATCTGATGTAGGGATACATGTTAATTCCTGCGCAAATTTATAACATGTTTAGCTGACATTGTTTAGCATTGTTACTGTTGTATGATTTTGCAGGAGATCTGAGCTAAGTATATGCCACCAGAATACAAGCTGGAAAATCCACATAGTTGCAGTTTGTGTGTCTGCTACAGCAGTCCATGCAGAACCAGCTTGACGACAGATCATGGCAAATCTATATAGATACAATAATCACTTTTGCTTTTATCATTATTATTTTCATTTTCTTAAAAGAAAACTAAAGGTGACTTATAAATATATATTAGACAAGGCGTGTATGCATGGGTCAGACTTATGAGGAAAACAAAAAAAGCACTTGCCTGTAGTACAACTGGTTTTCTAATGTGGATTGCAGATGAATAAACTGGACAATATGACACCATTGTGTAGATAAAGAATATACTTCATGTCATACATAAAAATATAGCAGATTCCCTTTAAGACGTAAAGAAAACAGGTTGATAGAATGAACTGATAGCTTGAACTTGCAGAACTGGATTTTCTTCTTTGGTCAGTTACTGCCTTCACTAAACAATTAGGTGTTTGCATATGAATAATCTCTCATGTCTGCTGCTCACTGTAGCCCTGCCAGTCTATTTTCACACTTATAATAATACCCATTTTCTTTTCTAGATCTTTTCACATGTATTAATTTGTTGAGCTAGTCTTGAGACGTATTAATCACCACCATGAATAACAAAGTTCAGGCCATTAAATCTGCTGTTTTCTTTTTTTTTTTCCTTGGCTGAAAATCCTACCTCTTGCCAGCAGTGATCAAAATGACTAATCCAGGTACAAGCCAGTAAACCAATAAACACTCACCATAAATTAAGCAAAGCTGGGTACACACTATTGCATTCTGCTCTAGATGCAATTTCTGTACTGATTTTACCAAATAACTGAAAGCACGCCGATTCATGAGTACACACCTAAACAATTTACCTTTAGATCTGTGATCTTCATGTCTCATAACCATTTGCTGAAAAGTTCATTACTCTGCACAATCTACACACAACTGCCTACGCTGCTATTCGTGAGTGCATACACACCTTCACATTTGCCTGACATCGTTCAATTGTTGATTGTTACTTTAAAGAAGCTTAAAAAAACCATATCAATAGATGCAATGTATTTTGGTAAGGCAAAACATGATCGTGGAAGCGTACACACTTTTGCAATATCTGACCAAACGATCGTCTGTCTTAAGCTGTACCCAGCTTAAGACAGACTTCCTGTTGGTTTACCAGGCCCAAATACCATGCCTTTATTTTTATGTGGTCCATCCTTGGTACTTTAATAAGAACATGAATTATATACACAAATATACTTATATTCTGAACAGATACTAACTAACAAACTAATGACAAGGAGTCTGGCCAAAGGGAAGTTAGTAAAGAACTCTCCCATAGAAAATGGAAACTTTTTTTTAAGGTTATCACAAAAAAAACCTCTAACGGCTCATGTACACAGAAATGCATGTGATGACTACTGAACATGGATGAGTCTAAAAGTTGGTGCATCAAAGTGGTGCTCGCCACACATTGGAATATAGAGCAGACCACCACAGAAGACCCAAACAAATCTGAATCTGACAAAATTAGGAAAATCCAGAGATTTACAGGTCAAGTCTACAGTAGCTAGCCATCAAGACCTGCTGGTGTTATATAATTCAAGGTGAGGCCTATAATGACAACGATGAGGGTAGCTCACAGATAGCTTTGAAGAGGGCACATTTAGAGACTCAAGAAAGCAAACAGATTCCTTCACTCACACTAAAATAATAAACCCAGCCACATCTGAAATTTTATACTGAACTTTTCTCAGTATCCGATCAGTGTGGCCATTGTGCATGTAACCACCAATTATGAAGGCTAAGGTCAGGTCAATAGCTGAAGGGAAGAGTGCTACCTTCCTGTTCAGGAGGAAAACATTATGGCTCATGGTGCAGTGACCCCTTATGCTGACTGTGGGTTTTTCATGTTGCCACCGTCAGGCAGATTAAATATGCCAACTACAGGCACGAGTGTGAGGTCTGCTGTCCCCTTCTTTGGGACCAACCACCTTAATGCAGCCATGTATTGCATGATACATTCCTCACTCCATTCTCCTGTGTCTGGCCACCACCTTTTTTGTGTGGCCACCTAATCCTATCTCCCTCTGACACATGTAACATGGGACACCATCTCTTGACAGGTGCCATCCCATGTGTGCAAGCTGCAAAAAAGGCAGACAGAAGAGAACATAACGCAGCGGGAAGACAGTAAGGGGCATATTCAATTTCGATCCGATCCGCGGTAACGCGTGCTACCGCGGAAAATGCGCAGTACTGCCAGTAATACGGTACCGCAATAACGCGGATTTTCGTATGCAGCCCTACGGGCTGCGAACGAAAATCCACGTTATTGCGGTACCGCGGATTAGGTTTGCGGCCGTTCTGGCGCGATATCGCGGATCGGGATCGGAATTGAATATGCCCCAAAGTGTGAGGGGGGGGGCGGGGGGGTCTTAATGTGATGTGGGTGGGAAGTGGGCTATTAATTTGTGGGGTGATGGTGGGGCTATTTAATTTAATAGTGAGGTCTATTAATTTAAGGTGAGATGACAGGACCTTTAATTTAATGCTTGAGTGGTTTGGGGATGATTGATTGATGCGGAGCAGAGTTTGGGGACAAGGAGGGCTATTAATTAAATGTGAGTATTATTTAGTAATGGTTGTGGGAAATTTGTATATTTACTAAATGGGAATGCTATTAATTTAATGTCGGGGTGGTTGGGAGAGATAATTCTATTAAATGTGAATATTATTAATTTTATTTAATTTAATGGGGCTGGTTGCAATGTGGCAAGACTCCTAATGAACAAAAAACATGCACACTGCATAGAAAAAAAACAGAATAAGCAGTTCAGTGTTGGAGGTAGAAAAATAACCACTGTTGCATCAGAGCGGTCCTGTACTGCACCTATATCACAGATGTCTATTGTTCTATCAGATTTTCCATCTTTAAAGTGTTCCTGAAAACAAATCTACTTAGAAAAGCCTAGAATATACCATAGCTACCCTGCCAGCTAAGTCACCGCTTACATTTTATCCCTTTTCTTTTAAATCCACTGTCACACCTACAACCACAGCACTATTCTTCACTTGTAAACAGAAAGCATGTGACAAGGCTGTTTAGTATTCCAGAGCTCGTGACAATTTATCCCTACTTCCTTCTATTACATGGCTGGTAAAAAAAAAAAAAACTACCCCATTGTACACCCCTCCTTTTTACGAGTTTTAATATTACCAATGTAATGACAACAAATGCTTCCTAATACTGTGCATAAAAATATAAAGAGTGACAAGAAAAAATGCAAGGAACTATACCATTATATAAAGAGATGAGCGCACTCGGATTTCGTGAATCCGAGCCCACCCGAACGTTTCCGATCCGAGTCGGATCCGAGACAGATCCGGGTATTGGCGCCAAATGAAAACCTGAAACCAAGGCTCGGAGTCATAATCCCGCTGTCGGATCTCGCGATACTCGGATCCTATAAATTCCCCGCTAGTCGCCGCCATCTTCACTCGGGCATTGATCAGGGTAGAGGGAGGGTGTGTTAGGTGGTCCTCTGTCCTGGTAGATCTCGTGCTGTGCTGTTTAGTTCTGTGCTGTGCTGTGTTGTGTTCTGCAGTATCAGTCCAGTGGTGCTGTGTGCTGTGCTCTGTCCTAATGAGTTCAGTGGTGCTGCTGGGTCCTGTGCTCTGTGCTTCTAAGGGCATAGTTATTTCCCCATTATTCCCAAGTTTTTAAAATACAAAAAAAAAAAAAAAAAAAAAAAAAAAAAAATTAAATTACAACAAAATTTGCAAAACCAATCCTGCAGTATAAGCCCATTGGTACTGCAATATTACCAAGTTCACACATTCTGCAGTATCTTGTGCTACATATAATGGAGACCAAAAATATGGAGGATAAAGTAGGGAAACATCAAGACCCACTTCCTCCTAATGCTGAAGCTGCTGCCACTAGTCATGACATAGACGATGAAATGCCATCAATGTCGCCTTCCAAGCCCGATGCCCAATCTCCTAGTACAGGGCATGTAAAATCCAAAAAGCCCAAGTTTTTAAAAAATAGCAAAAAGAGAAACTTAAAATCATCTGAGGAGAAACGTAAAGTTGGCAATATGCCATTTACGACACGTAGTGGCAAAGAACGGCTTAGGCCCAGGCCCGTGTTCATGACTAGTGGTCCAGCTTCACCCAAGGATCTTAGCCCTCCTCCTCCTCCCCCCTACAAAAAATTTAAGAGAGTTATGCTGTCAGCAACAAAACAGCAAACAACTCTGCCTTCTAAAGAGAAATTATCACAAATCCCCAAGGCGAGTCCAAGGGTGTTGGTGGTTGTCAAGCCTGACCTTCCCATCACTGTACGGTAAGAGGTGGCTCGGGAGGAGGCTATTGATGATGTAGCTGGCGCTGTGGAGGAACTTGATGATGAGGATGGTGATGTGGTTATTGAAAATGAGGCACCAGTGGGGGAAACAGCTGATGTCCATGGGCTGAAAAAGCCCATCGTCATGCCTGGTCAGAAGACCAAAAAATGCACCTCTTCGGTCTGGAGTTATTTTTATCCAAATCCGGACAACCAATGTATGGCCATATGTAGCTTATGTAAAGCTCAAATAAGCAGGGGTAAGGATCTTGCCCACCTAGGGACATCCTCCCTTATACGTCACCTGAATAACCTTCATAGTTCAGTGGTTAGTTCAGGAACTGGGGCTAACACCGTCATCGGTACAGGGACACCTAAATCCCGTGGTCCAGTTGGATACACACCAGCAACACCCTCCTCGTCAACTTCCTCCACAATCTCCATCAGATTCAGTCCTGCAGCCCAAGTCAGCAGCCAGACTGAGTCCTCTTCAATACGGGAATCATCCGAGGAATCCTGCAGCGGTACGCCTACTACTGCCTACTACTGCCACTGCTGCTGTTAGTTGGTCATCTTCCCAGAGGGGAAGTCGTAAGACCGCTAAGTCTTACACAAAACAATTGACCGTCCAACAGTCGTTTGCCATGACCACAAAATAAGATAGTAGTCACCCTATTGCAAAGCGGATAACTGCTGCTGTAACTGCAATGTTGGTGTTAGACGTGCGCCCGGTGTCCGCCATCAGTGGAGTGGGATTTAGAGGGTTGATTGAGGTATGGTGTCCCCGGTACCAAATCCCGTCGAGATTCCACTTCACTAGGCAGGCGATACCAAAAATGTACAGAGAAGTACGATCAAGTGTCCTCAGTGCTCTAAAAAATGCGGTTGTACCCACTGTCCACTTAACCACGGACATGTGGACAAGTGGTTCTGGGCAAACGAAGGACTATATGACTGTGACAGCCCACTGGGTAGATGCATCCCCTTCCGCAGCAACAGCAACAGCTGCATCAGTAGCAGCATCTACAAAATGGCTGCTCGTGCAAAGACAGGCAACATTGTGTATTACAAGCTTTAATAAGAGGCACAACGCTGACAACATATTAGAGAAACTGAGGGAAATTATCTCCCAGTGGCTTACCCCACTTAGACTCATGGGGATTTGTGGTGTCAGACAATGCCAGTAACATTGTGCGGGCATTAATATGGGCAATTTCCAGCACGTCCCATGTTTTGCCCACACCATTAATTTGGTGGTGCAACATTACCTCAAGAGTGACAGGGGTGTGCAGGAGATACTTGCGGTGGCGCGCAAAATTGCTGGACACTTTCGGCATTCAGCCAGTGCCTACCGCAGACTAGAGGCACATCAAAAAACCATGAACCTGCCCTGCCATCACCTCAAACAAGAGGTTGTGACGCGCTGGAACTCCACCCTCTATATGCTGCAGAGGATGGAGGAGCAGCAAAAGGCCATTCAGGCCTACACAGCCACCTACGACATAGGCAAAGGAGTGGGGATGCGCCTGAGTCAAGGTTCTGCAGCCATTTGAACTTGCCACACGAGAAGTCAGTTCCGACACTGCCAGCTTGAGTCAGGTCATTCCCCTGATCAGGCTGTTGCAGAAGCAGCTGGAGAAAGTGAGGGAGGAGCTGGTAAACCATTGCGATTACACCAAGCATGTAGCTCTTGTGGATGTAGCCCTTCGTACGCTTTGCCAGGATCCGAGGGTGGTCACTCTTTTAAAGTCAGAGGAATACATTCTGGCCACCGTGCTCGATCCTCAGTTTAAAGCGTATGTTGTGTCTCTGTTTCCGGCGGACACAAGTCTACAGCGGTGCAAAGACCTGCTGGTCAGGAGATTGTCCTCTGAAGAGGACCGTGACATGCCAACAGCTCCACCCTCATTTTCTTCCACATCTATGGCTGCGAGGAAAAAGCTCAGTTTTCCTAAAAGAGCCGCTGGCGGGGATGCTAATAACATCTGGTCCGGACTGAAGGACCTGCCAACCATTGCAGACATGTCTACTGTCGCTGCATTGGATGCTGTCACAATTGAAAAAATGGTGGAGGATTATTTTGCTGACACCATCCAAATAGACATGTCAGACAGTCCATATTGTTACTGGCAGGAAAAAAAGGCAGTTTGGAAGGCCCTGTACAAACTGGCTCTATTTTACCTGAGTTGTCCCCCCTCCAGTGTGTACTCGGAAAGAGTTTTTAGTGCAGCGGGGAACCTGGTCAGTGAGTGGCGAAGGAGGTTGCTTCATCACAACGTTGAAAAAATTATGTTTATAAAAATGAATAATCAATTCCTCAATGAAGTACAGCACTGCCCTCCAGATAGTACAGAGGGACCTGTGGTTGTGGAGTCCAGCGGGGACGAATTGATAATGTGTGAGGAGGAGGAAGTACACACTGTAGGGGGAGAGGAATCAGAGGTTGAGGATGAGGACGACATCTTTCCTCAGTAGAGCCAGTTTAGTTTGTACAGGGAGAGATGAATTGTTTTTTTTTGTGTGGGGGCCCAAACAAACCAATCATTTCAGCCACAGTTGTTTGGTAGGCCCTGTCGCTGAAATGATTGGTTTGTTATAGTGTGCATGACCTATTTCAACAACATAAGGGTGGGTGGGAGGTTCCAAGGACAATTCCATCTTGCAACTCTTTTTTTGGCATTATGTGACCATTCAACAGTCGTTTGCAATGTTCAAAAAGTAAAACAAAATGTCAACAAATTCAAAAAATTAAACCAAAAGTAAAATGCCCTGTCATTATTTAAAACAAGAGGTATTGACGTGCTAGAATTACTGTAGTGTTTATATGTTCTAAACACTACACTTGGAAGTTGGAGGAGGTATTGTGGCCCCGGTACCAAATTTAGTACCGGGGCCACTCCACTATGCAGTCCAGGTAGAGGTGTATCAGATATTAAACAACGTTGACTGTTGCTGCAAAATTTTTAAATAATATTGTGGGGAACACTACACTATGCAGTCCATAAACTTTTTTGGTGGAATTCAGACCCGTGGAGGGTTTTTTAATTATATTGTAAGGACCACTCCTCTACGCAGTCCAGATAAAGTTTTTGGTGCGATTCAGACCAGTTGATAGTTTTCTTATTATATTGTGGTGACCACTCCTCTACGCAGTCCAGGTACATTTTTTGGTGCGATTCAGACCAGTTGAGGGTTTTTAAATTATATTGTGGTGACCACTCCTCTACGCAGTCCAGGTACATTTTTTGGTGCGATTCAGACCAGTTGATAGTTTTCTTATTATATTGTGGTGACCACTCCTCTACGCAGTCCAGGTACATTTTTTGGTGCGATTCAGACCAGTTGAGGGTTTTCTTATTATATTGTGGGGACCACTCCACTACGCAGTCCAGAAAGATACCTCGTTGCAACGTTTTGGACTAATAACAATATTGTGAGGTGTTCAGACTACACTGTAAATTAGTGGAAATGATTGTTATTGAGGTTAATAATAGCGTAGGAGTGAAAATAAGCCCAAAAACTTGATTTTTGAACTTTTTATGCTTTTTTTCAAAAAAAATCTGAATCCAAAACACGAGACACCAAAAGTCGCCGGTGCACATCCCTAATTATATAGGACATTCTCATTTAACCTCTGCTTGTGGCTATAGCATTCACAGTGGATCTATAGTATCAATATAACTCCTTAAAAATGTAAACTAAAAAAAGTGATAGAATTTGAGTGAGGATGTATTGCATAGTTAATTAGGATTTCTACATAACCTATGAACACTGCAACTTTACTTTATGCAGTGCACTCTTTAAACTCCATAGGGTAAAGGCACTCAAGGATTTTATGATCAGTTGTTATTACTTCTGCATATTAAAGATACAAAAAAAAAAAACTCTGATTACTTAATATTGTTAAAAGAAACATTTTCTACAACTACATAAACACCCACAAGTTCTCCTCCCTTTCCTCTACTTGTTTCATACAATTGTCTGAAATGGTAATTAGAGCTGTTGAATTTGGCCCTGTTCCAAATCTCTGTGCTTTGAACAGCAAAGTTTACTTGAAGAACCAGATATACTGAAAAATGTGACATTGCTTCTGCCTGTGAAAAGCTGCAATGAGAGGGAACAAGAGAGAAGGGGGGTTGGGGGATGGGTTGCAGGAAGTTGACCGTCACTTGCTTGGATAGGAGGAAAAGGTAGTTTTTGTTCTTAGCAGGTTGAGGTGCTAATCATTTAAAAAGCCTTCAACTTGTTGTAAAAACAGAAAACGCAATCAAACTTTCATTACCCCTTGTATATCTTCCATCACTGCTTGAAAGACTATTTCCTGTATGAAATTGTTTGGCAGAGAAAAACAAGCAAGTGTTTATACAGTAGCCCAGTTTTTGTAATTGCCAGATATGCAGAGATCCACAAGCTGGGGAGAAACACGTCATGGGCAGAAGGATCAGAGGGATTAAAGAGTTTTTTAAAAAAACAAACAAAAAAACAAAACCCAACAACTATTTATTTTAACACATCATACATTTAAAATTGCCACTAGTAAGATATATAAGGCATAATAGTATATTCATCTAGGACTGTATTTTCACTGTACCTTATCTATAAAACAGATGACTGGCAAGCTGACAGTGAGGAGACTGTGGAAGTGGTACTGCCATAATTCAGTTGCCATGGTGCTAGAGGAAGGATGAAGGAAGCATCAGAGCAACACACACCACTCTGTTGAAAATTAGCATGTTTCTGCTCATCACGCTATGGCTGATCTCTCATGCTATGCGGTAGTTTATTCATCTCAAGCTGAAACAGTTGGCTAAGAGCGCTATGTTTGAGTAAAGGAATTCCTAAAGGATCATATAATTCAAAACCCAGAGCGTCATTGGGGAAAGAGGTGGTGAAGACTATACACCAGCATTTGAAATATAATCCATTTAAAATAGTACATTAGAATAAACTACAGTCCTCTTGTACCACTATTATGAAGAAAGCCCACATTTTTAAAAAATATATATTTGTCTTACTATAGTTCATGTTACTGCAGCAAATCCATTATCTGCCACCCAGTATTGTCTAATTATTAAAACTGCTAATGGTCATTAGGACATTAGGAATATAAATAGAATGGTAGATGCAAGTACATATAAAAGAGTTAAAATCAGATTTGCAACACTTGTGCTGACACACTCATCAGTCCACGATATGATTGTATGATTAGTGTTCATCTAAAAACTGTAAACCAATAGTCTTAATGGCAAAGGAGACGTGTGTGTGTGTGTGTGTGTGTGTGTGTGTGTGTGTGTGTATGTATCATCATCATCTATTTATATAGCACCACTAATTCCACAGCGCTGTACAGAGAACTCATTCACATCAGTCCCTGCCCCATTGGAGTTTACAGTCTAAATTCCCTAACACACACACACACAGACCGCGAGAGAGAGAGAGAGAGACTAGGGTCAATTTTGATAGCAGCCAATTAACCTAGCAGTATGTTTTATGGAGTGTGGGAGGAAACCAGAGTACTCGGAGGAAACCCACGCAAACACGGGGAGAACATACAAACTCCACACAGATAAGGCCATGGTCGGGAATTGAACTCCTAACCCCAGCGCTGCAAGGCAGAAGTGCTAAACTCTTAGGCACCGTGTGTAATCATATACACAGACACACATATATGTATGTACATATATTATATAATATATATATACATACATATATATACATATATATAATATATACACACACACACACTTTTCTTACAAGATGGACATTTAATAGCATATTTTTCAGAGATAATGCTTAAGAGCATGATTACAATTCTTTGCGAGCATACCCTGGAGTAGAATAAATTTGTTTTCTCCTTCAGCTAGTCTCTGGGGTTAAATCTATGTTCTTCTAGCATTCGGTAAGCTGGCAACACCAGTAATAATTACAAATGTAATGTCTGCATGGACGACCCACTTCAAAACAATAGCCATTAATAAAAGGCAATGTCAGATGACTTATCTGTAATGTTTCGATATATGAAAAAAAAACAAAAAACAGATAAAGCGTAAGAATGAGAGAATTGCAAATGCTTTCCAAATCAGTCAAGTTTTATTTTTTCATGCAGTATGGCCACAGAATGGAGATTACAATCACAACAGAGGTACAGTGTAATAAAGCTCTATTGTGAACACTGTTTATTTAAGTAAAAGGTCAGCAAATATCTGAACAAACTGCATCTCAGCGTTTGGTGGGTTAAATAACCAAATAAGGTGGAGCAGAGGGCATTGTATATATGGGCATTTCATTACTCTGCCAACTCACATTTGTAAACTAAACTTTTGGTAGAAAGCCAAGACCTTACATTCCTGACTATCACTGACCATTCCACAGCTGAGAATTGCTCCTCCTTGTAGACAGGATGGAACAAAATATAAATGCATTAACTGGATGGTGGAAAAAGAAGCCTT
The DNA here is from genome assembly GCF_038048845.1 of Mixophyes fleayi. Lineage (NCBI taxonomy): Eukaryota > Metazoa > Chordata > Amphibia > Anura > Limnodynastidae > Mixophyes > Mixophyes fleayi. The sequence continues at coordinate 289,687,849 of NC_134402.1, forward strand.
TAAGGTAACTTGCTGTTTAGGTTTGGAAAGGAAAGAAGTTCTGTGCCAGAAGCAATAATGTAAGCCAGAGAGAAGCACCATTACGGATCTGCAGTTGTTGCCAAGCCACAACTCTAATTATCCTAAAAACTGTATAATATCCAATATCCAACACCGAACATTCTTTAAGACAAGTGTGAGATTAAGCAGTTTGTGGGTGCTATGTGGTTTCTAACTAACAAGATACATTTTTACTAGTTACTTCTTATATACTTCTCCTTGGAGTTCTGGCTGCCTTGTAAAATCGCTCCAATACATGGTGGTCATGGTGTCAAAACGAACAGGAAAACTGGCAGTTTTATAATTATACTACTCTCTCGGGAAGAATTAATGTAAAGAAATATTACATCAGCGTAGATAGCATTGTAATTTCACAGTTATACACGTCTACATGAATTTTATCACCATATGGGAACAAAACAAAGAAAAACATTACAAGTTTGCAGTGAATGAGCTATGGTATTGGTTTATGCAGTCAATAACAATGTGGGACTTCTAATGATGGCAAAATCAGGATGTGGGATTCTTTTTTCACATGTCACCTTTCTGTATTTACGATCCGTTTTATTGGTAGAAGGCACTTTCTCCGTTCATTCTCGCTGATGCACCATTTATAAGGATCAATTTGTAGGAGAAATTATTTGTTTTAGAATCATTTGTGTTTTAATAAAAAGTTTATCAACTAAGTGCATTATAGGACTTTTTATATTACACCAATAGTGTCGGGTTGTTTTCAGTTTCAATTGTGTATTTTCTAACATCTTGGAGAGGACAACCAGTTATTACTGTAATTATTACTGGTGTTAGAAATCCCAAACTCTAAAAATAAAATAAAACTTTTCAACAATTCACCTATATAGAATACTGAGAAGTAACACTCTTTGTACTATGTTGTCCGTTTATATACTCAGTGCACATTTTACGAATGGTTTTGTAAGTAAAATAGCATCTTATGCTGTTCGCTATGTCAGAGTATCTTTGATACAATGTGTGCACAGTGCCACTATAATTCTAAATGCTGCAAGATTTTATTCGTTATGCAAATTAACCTTGTATGGTCATATAGTTTTATTAAAATTAGGTTATTATATGGAGGGGGGAATAGGGTACTTTATTTATATTTTATATTAAAATAATCAAATGAATATTTGATCTAAAAAGAAAAAAAAATATGCAAAACATTACGTTCAACATAACCATTACTTTACATTACAGTATTCCCAGTGAAATTTCAATGCTGGTTATTTATCCTATGGAAAAATTATTCTGCACCACAATTTACTCATTATTGTACTTTAACAAAATAGTTTTTCAGTTTTTATAAACAGCCTGTGAAAGTGAATACTTCATCTGGCAAAGTCCACTGATTAGGTCAGTGCTTTATAAACATGCCTAAATTAATCTTATACTACATCATCAAACATCTCCTCATTTACTAGTAAAAAAAAAAGGTTAAGGTCACTGTGGGCATTGTGGAATGCTGCAATTTTCTCACATGGAAACTATGGTGTTTAAAATTGAGAATACATTTAGTCTGCTTAAAATTAAAGTGAATGGATGTTCCTGCCATAGAAGGGCAACACCCACGGCAATACTGTATGCAGTGTGTTGACAGCACCACCACATTGGTATAAGACAGTGGTACCTAAACTGTGCACTTAGGCTCCCTGGGGTGCCTCAACGATCTCACAGGGGTGCCTCGGCCAGGGTCAGTGTTAAGCAAGGCGGGGGACTACTTGGTAATTATTTAGGCTTAGGGATGCCTTGAAAAAATTATGGAAACCCTAAGGGTGGCTTGAACTGAAAAAGTTTGGGATCCACTGGCAGCGTCGGACTGGCCCACAGGACTACAGGTAAAATAACCGGTAGGCCCGGCTACCTTATGGCCACATCCCCTTTTAGATGTGGGCGGAGCTTACCTGGAGGCCCGTTGTTCACACCAGGGTGCTTGCATTCCTCTCCGGCGTCCCCGCTGCTGCGGATGACTGGCTGTCACTGACAGCCAGTCATCTTTCACATGCGATCGCAACTGCGATCATGTGACCCTCCCACTAACCCTGTCAGCTGATGTTCCCGCGCCGCTGAAGGGAGAAGATCAGAGAGGCTGCATCAATCAACTTTTGGGTAAGTATACTTTAACCAGTTGTTTATATTGTTTGTGCTAAAAAATCATTTATGTATTACAGTTTTTTATCTTGATAACACTGGATTACAATGTTATTAGTATTGGTTTTGATATTAATTTAGCTTTGTTGATCATTACACACACCCAGTATTAGATACATATTACAGTCCAAATAGGTGCGTATGTTTGCATCCTTGTGTGTCCCACTTCCCCCCTGATTTGCGCCCATCCCATAAAACCCTGTAAATTTAAATTTTTTTGAGTACTGTGAGGATACTCTACCCCCTGGGAATAGTGGCAGCTTCACCTTCTTTTTATTTTTACCAGAAAGTACTAAGGTAGCGCTCATCGTAAAAAGTATATGGGGTCTCCCATTACATATATATATATATAATGTGTGTGAATTGAGAGGACTATTGCAGGCATAATATGAATCGGGGGCACTTGCGTGGTGTAACATTGTGGGCACTACCGTGTGGCATAGCATTGTTTTGGGGGCACTACTATGTGGCATAAGGGGGCTGCCTATCTATACTAAACTATAGGGGGGCTGACTATACTAAACTCTAGTGAGGGGGGGCTGCACAGAGAACACTATAGGGAGGGGGTAATGGGACCTTTAATGCTGAGGTGGTTTGGGTCTTTAATTGAATGTGGGTGCTGTTGATTTAATGGCAGGGATGGTTGGCATTTCTAAATGTACCCATTATTTTTTCCAAATAGGGCCCTCAACATTCCTGGATCCAGACAAGCCGCAACTAAAGAAACCAGCAGCCACAGGTGGTAATAGTGACAACAACAGGTAGGACAGTCTGTCAAATGTTCTGAGTCTAGTGCAGGCTTGGCTAACTTGTGGTACTCCAGGTGTTGTGAAACTACAAGTCCCAGCATATCCTTACAGCAATAAGCTGCTATATATTGGCAAAGCATGCTGGGGCTTGTAGTTTCACTACACTAAGGTGCTAGCTGTCTTTTGTGGACTGACCACTCCCCCTCTAGTGTCTGGTTCCGCCTCTATGATGGCTGACCACACCCCCTTTGGTGGGCCCCTAGTGTTGCATTCCCCGGTGGGCCCTTCATGCCCCAGTCCGACACTGTCCACTGGTATAATATGAACAATATTTGACGTCTAAGGGGTAAATTCATCAAACTACAAATTCCTGGCAGGTTTGAAAAGGGGAGACGTTGTCTAAAGCAACCAGATGATAACTAGAACCTGATTGGTTGCTATATGCAACATCTCCACTTTTCGAACCAAAGGCATGATAAATTTAACCCCAAGCATGTTTCCAATGTTAGGTGAACTGAGCATTGCAGATTTGGTAAAATAAAATATTGCACCAATGATTAAATACTTGAAACATAAATCTCCACTGCACTATAACTCAATGTCTAAACAAATCCAGCTAATGAAAAGGTTGATGATAGTCTTTACAACTTGCTGGTCAGTCAAACCCTGCTGTTCATTCCCATGCTTATCATGGGAGTAAACAGTGGCTCTTGAGAGGTAAACAAGACCCTGAGCATGTTAGTCTGGTGATCAGTTAAAGTACAGCTTTGGAATAATAACTTATAACATAACTTAATAATAACTTGTGATAATATATTTGCTGGAAGTTATATAAAATGAAACCTACATTCCCAGAGTTTAAAAGATTTTACATGAAATGCTATAGGTTAAAAATTATAATGTTAAGAACAGATAAAAAAAAATAAAAAAAAAAAATAGAAAATATAATTTGGGCAAGCCATGTGTAATCAATGATATTTTGATTTAGGTTTCTATGTCAGACCAAACCTGAATATTATGTCAGACAGTAGGGCTTATACAAACATGGACAAAATTGTTGGTAGGTTTACAGCTTATTAAATAATGCTTCATTTCTCCTGAAAAGTGATAAAATTTAAAGCAAAACATCTCATATATACCTGCATGCCTTTTGTATATCATACAATAAAGCAAAGAAACTGTGAAAAGAGATACATTATTCCTAATACTCCAAAGATGTTCTAAAATGGACTGGACAGATTTGTTGGTAGCCCTTAGAAAACATAAATAGTTGGATTACAGTGATATTTCAAGTTAAGTGCTTTCTTGAATTAGCATCACACGTCTTCAATCGTCTAATCAGTCAGTCATTCAGCCTATTTAAATGGATACAAGTAGTCGGTGTGCACCACACTGAACATGGACCAGAGAACGGAAAGGAGAGAGTGGTCTGAGGTGATCTCCTGAACAACTCTAGAAGTAGATCATCTTGGAGACTAAACTAATCCTTGCTCAAACTTCCCCATTTTAAAGAGCAGATGACATCCCAACTCCAAAAATATGTTGATCTTAATCTGACTCCTGAATCCCCTCTCCCCACAGTGTGGGAAGCCCATAAGTCAGTCATTAGAGGGACCATTATTAAATATGCATCCTTCCAGAAAAAAAACAGACAATGAGATTAAACTTCAAATTGCAACAACTTGAGCATAACCACTCAATCAGTTTATAAGCAAATTCTTTCAGTCAGGGGAGAAATCCAATCGCTACTGGTGGAAAAAAAAAACCGAACAGGCTCTTCGGTGGCTCAACCAAAAATTTTATGAAAAGAGCAATAAGTCAGATACCATGCTAGCAAGTAAATTGAAAGGTGGGCTTTGATTTCACCAATATGTTTGGAGTGTGGCTTTGTGATTCACACAGGGTATGTTTGACACGCGGGAAAATATATTGTTCCGATACATATTTTTTCTTATATTTGAGGACATTTTCACCAGTGGATCTTAGTTTTCAAAAATACTGCTATCCGATTTCAGTATCCACAGAGAACAATTTAAAGATCTGATGGGGAGTTTTACCAGGACACCACACGTTCAACTATTATAGTTATTCCCAAACCCAATAAAGATCCCACAATCTGTGCTAACTACAGCCCCATTACCTTACTAAACACGGACATCAAGCTATTGGCTAAGATTTAAGCAAACAGGTTGAAAATTCACTTGACATAACTTATTGACTCAGACCAAGTTGGTTTTGTCCACAAAAGACAAGCCCTTGATAATACCAGGACAACGATAGAGTTGATCTCCTATATTAATCAATCAAGAATTCCCTCTTTGATTTTAGCGCTAGATGCAAAGAAAGCCTTTGACAGGCTTTCCTGGCCATTCATGTTTCAAACCCTCAAAACCTTTGTTTTTTTGGCAATTTTCTTCAAGGTATTCAGGCTTTATACCACACCCCCTCCTCCTCGGTTTCGACAAATGGCTTGAATTCATCCGTGTTTGGCATTAATGGGACTTGCTGCCTGGATCCGACAACCTGGATCCCCTTCACATCTTGGTTCAAAGTAGACAATATAAGATTTCCCTCTTTGCTGGCGATGTCCTCTTAAGTATGTCATCGCCCCAGACCTCCCTTCCTAATCTATTTGTGGAGTTGCAGAACTTTGGTTCTCTGTCCAGATATAAAGTGAACATCTCCAAAATCAGAAGCACTGGCTCTAACACCTTCCATCCCACACTGAGACATTTTTGGAACTCAACTTTGATTTCCAATGGCGCCCTCAAGCAATACGCTATTTAGGCGTTTTCCTCACAAAATTCCTATGAAACTCTCTTCCAGGCCAACTATCCCCCATTGCTGTCTCTTATTAAACAAGATCTACACACCTGGAATTCCGTTTGCATCTCGTGGTTGGAGAGAATCAATACCATTAAAAGTAATGTCCTATCCAGGTTGTTATACTTATTTCAAAAACTACCTGTTAAAATCCCAGACTCCTTCCTGTGATCTCTCCAGTCTCTGTGTGGAAAATTTGTGTGGAACGGTAGAAAACCTAGACGGAACAGGCTCTGTTTAGCTAAATCTAAATAATGCCTCCTTTTATTTGATTTAATACTATCATGCCACACAACTGAGTCACCTTATCTCTTGGCTGTCACCTTTAGGGGTAAAAAAAAAAAAATGGGTGGACATTGAAGAAGCACTGTCCTCATACATGGGGGTCAGATTTTTACCTTTGATTCCAATTAGTGTCAGACCAGCCTCAGCCTACACAAACCCCTCCATTCGCTTCACCTTGGAGAAATGGGACAACCTGAACAGACAATATGAACTGGCCCCCTAACTCTCACCACTTACTTTGCTCTGGAGACACCCTGGGTTCCCACTGGGTTGCATTAGGGCTAGATCGGTTCTTTTACCTGTTGGGCGAGCATGCAATGCGATCCTTTGCGGATTTGCACAAGAAACATGATCTCCCCAGCAACCTATAGTTCCACTATATTAAACTGTAAAGCTTCATACAAGCCCAGACACAATCATCTAAGCTTTGTCCCCCAACCTTCATTGAACGTCATTGTATTTATAACCTGGGCCGCCGTGGCTATATTTAGATTCTGTACAGTTCTCTACTGCCCTCCTCATCACCTCCTGTGGAACAGTTTGAATGGGTGAGGGAGCAAGATGGACGAGGAGGGGTGGTCGCTCATTCGGTAACAGGGTCTTCCATCAACACAGACATTTGAGAAAATACTTACAAATTTTATACTAGATGGCACATGGTTCCTGTGAAATTGCACTCTATTGACCCCCACACCACTGATCATTGTTGTCACAATTGTGGGTCAGTGGGAACAACTCTAGAGGTAGATCATCTTGGAGACAAAATTTTTCTCCATGTATGGTGGAACTGCTCACTTATATCTAGATTTTGGGACGAGGTCTTACTCTTGATTAATCAGGTTACTACAACCAATGTGCCTAAGGACCAGTTATCTGTGCTTTTATGTCAACCTCTCAGAGGGGTTCCCAAATAAACTGATAAAGTTATCCGCCACATATACAACGCACCTAAACTTCAGATAGCTAGCGACTGGAAGAAGGCCTTGCAACCCTCTAGAGTTGCTGTTATGCACAGAATCTGGCACACCGCCTCCATGGAATATTTGACAAGCCTCCTCCATGACACTATATCTGCTTTTCATAAAGTTTAGGGCCCATGGTACTCCTATAATGGCGGCAGCATGCCTGCCACTTTCTAAATCTCCTGTGTTTCCTCCTTCTTTGTCCTCACCTTCTATTTTTCATCCTTTGACCCTCTCTTCCACACAATCGTGTTACTCTCCACTTTCACTCTTGACATCACTATATCTACTTCCTTTCTACCCCTCCTCTCACCGGACATTCCCCCTCTTATATCATATAGGGGTGTTAGCCCCCAGGTAATAGCTCCCACACACTCCCCTCTTTTCCCCTACCTTCACACCCCCATAGAGTATTTTCTCACCTTTCCAGTGTCTCCAACTCTACATGGTCTCTCTATTTTTGCTATATCAATCTTTTCATTAAATACCTATGCTAAGATATTATTCACCAGAGATCAACATTGTTGTTGTATTATTCTTAACATTATGTACCATTCATGCTCTGTTTATGCACCTTCTCTGCAATTCTTGTCATTTATATTTTAAGTATTTAATGACCTGTATTGTTGTTACCTGCTGTTATAAATAAAAAAAGTTTAAAAAAAACCAAAAAGACAGGAGGATAGTGAGAATGGTAGAAAAAGAGCCAAGAAAAACTTAGAGAGAATCAAGCTGAACTTCAATGTCAAGGTACGTCAGTGTCTGATCGCACCATCTAATGTTTTTTGAACAACAGTGGGCTCCATTTAAGGCACAATGAAATCTCAAGGCTATCAAAGCATTCTGGAGCGAAACACATTGCCCAGTGTCAGAAAGTTCTTTCTCAGTCACAGGTCATGGCTCCTCCAACATGATAATGTCCCAAAACACATAGCTAAAAAGCACCCAAACAATGGATGAGAACAAAACATTGGACTATTCTGAAATTGCCTTCTATGAGCCCTGATCTGAATCCTATCAAGCATCTATAGAAAGATGCTGAAACATGGAATTTGGAAGAGGCACCCATCAAACGTGAGACTGCCAATTCAGTTTGCTCAGGAAAAGTGGGCCAAACTCATTGAGATCTACAGAATCTGTTTGATTCCCACTACAGGTATTGCAACAAAATATTAGGTTACGGGTCCCATCATTTTTGTCCATGCGATTTTCATTTGTTTTTTTAATTTAAAATATTCTGTTCAATCAAAATTCAAATACAAAGTCTGATTTCTATCAAATATGGAATGAACAATGATGGATGTCAATTTCTTTTGTCCGTTTCAAATTATGCCAGATAAAGATATGGTTTCAACTGTGCTCTATGTATATCATGGAATGCAGAACATAGAAGTCATACACCTATATACACACATTATGTGCCGGAAACACAAAACTTATTTCCAAGAATTGTGACTCAGGCTCCCATAGCAGAGGAAATCAGAATGAATTACTGTTGCAGGTTGTCTCAAGTAGAAACGATTTCTGTCGTCGCAGAAAAAGAGAGAATCAGTTGGTATATGGATAGCCTATTGATGGTTGCAATTTTCATTCCGTGTTGTTGAAACTTGTGATTTCAAATCAGTGTTGCCCATCTGAGGGATCAAGAGTAACAATTTGCCATTGTAGGGAACATAAGAATCAGCTTTGAAATAAAGCATACAGTACAACATTAATAAGTACAAATTATCCTAGATGCCTTTGCAATGGCAGGGAAAAAATCTGAGAAGGCAGCGATTTTAGCATTTTCAAATAACATCTTATCTGCGTTCCTGGCATCATGATTTCTGAAGTTGAGTAATCTTACTAGCCAATTACAAGTAGTAGGTGAGGGAGGGCAAGTAGGAACCTGACTAGCTCTTTCCACAAACACAGGGCTGGTTAAAAAGGGTCAAATACAGACCTGACCAAATATTTTTTTCTAGAAAAACGTGCACATTATTGAGCATTAGGACATTTTTAAAATCAGCCTCTTTTGTTTCTGTCATTGCCATGTGTTTTCTCAGGGAGGCTATCCTCCAAATTGGATATATGCCTCTCCGCCTTCTAGAATCAGTCTCTGTACATGGAACCTTTTTGGCATATTAAGGTTATTTTGGGCCTTTCCTCTTCTATTTTAGTGGTCACTGTATTTGTCAAAGGAGGTTTGACATATTCCTAGGTCCTTGCTGCACTTGGTAGTATTTAGTAATATTAAACAGTTGTTAAACAGAGTGCGGCGCCAGCATATCCTATCAGAATTTCATCACATGACCAGTCCATGAAGAGGTTAAATCCTCAACTCGAATCTCTCCAAATGACTACAAAACACAATCAAATATTTGTTTAGCCTGAATTACAAGTTCATAAATGTGTGTACTGCACGTGAAAATATTACCGTGTGTATTTAAAGAGATATTACTATATTTTTTATCCTGGATTGATAAGTGCCAACAACAGACTTTTACAAGGATGCGAGTTGAAAAACCTGCATCACTGATTGCATTGTTGTATAAAATGAACATTATAACTTGTGCATATATGTTACAATGCCCATTTTTTCTAAACATGTGTTTATGCCTGTGTGAAAGGACACTGTACAAAAAAAAAAAAAAAAAATCTGCAGTGCAGAAATCATACCTAAGAAATCCAGTTAAATGGCAAAACTTTAAAGTCAATGCTTTACCCATATCAGGTAAGTGCAGAGACAGAAAATTGTACTCTCTGAAGTGGCTGTTCCTGTAGAAGCGATTTACATACAGTCACTAAGGAAGAGCTGGAAAGACTGCACGATTCATTTATCACTGAAGTAAATACACTCACACAGACCAGGGTATAGAGGGAAAACCCCAATTTTTTCATAAAGAAAAAAAAATGGCAAGAGGAAATTATTTGATATTGGATAGTTTGCTTTTTTCTCTCTTTGAAACCAAACGCTGAATGGTGAAGCTTTCCGGCTCTGTCTGGAACCCTGTACAGGCCCCACTAGCTCTCTATGCCTTATAAATACTACTGTGACTGACTAAACTGATCTGTATCAGTTCTAATGTTGTTTGATTTTAAACATCAAACCTCTTTTTGGGCCACTTGGAAAAAGATAAATAAATCTATATAAGGCTATAATGTACTGTACAGCTAATAATGTGCAGATATATGAATACTTTATAATGATGTGTTGTAAACATTTGCAGAACTATGGCTGCATCCAACGAAGAACTTCTAAAAAGTATGAAGCCGATCTCTCCATTTGACCAGTAAGTAGTGCAGATCAAATGTACCTATATGCAGTGCAGAGCCCACTGAACAAGCATACACTACAAACCCCAGACTATCGGTACTTACCTCTGTGCTGCTGCCATTGATGAAGAGTGTAGCATGTGACCACACATGACATTTGCTGAAGTACTAATCTTGTCAATCTGTACTTTGTGTCATTATATTTTGTAATAGTCTGCAAGTGTAACATAGTAATAAAACTATATAACTGGAAGCATATGTTAAATACAGGAAATGCACCATACAATTTATACTACAAAATACTATTCTCTTATTAAAAAAAAAAATACACACACCAATTTTTATTTATGTATTTATTTAAACCCCTGCCACAAGTTAAGGAACCCTACTCGTATTAGGGTTTCTGGAGAAACATGGCTGACTTTTGAAGTAGAAGCCCCTCGATAGCTGTGGCTATGCAGCTACAGGATCCCTTCCGGCTTTAAAACCGAGGTAATTTACAGTCAGATGCACAAGCACCCGACTAACGCCTCAATGGTCCAATAACAAACAGTTTCTTTCTTCAGCATTGCTTATCTGCAGTCCAGCACACAAAAAAAGTGGGTGCGAGTTTCACCAGTTTCTGAAGGAGGGAAGGGGGTGTAAATAACAAAATTTTTTAAATTATATTAAAAGAAGAAACCAGCAAAGTCCTATTTTGTCAGAGATGCCTTGCTCAAACATAATAAAGCACAGCAACATTCTGCTAATTGGGTCACTGTGGACTAGACTCTTGGCAGAATAGTTCATTTCGGAAAAAACATGCAGTCTGAAGTGTTTGCATATACTGAATGTTGTTACAAATAAGGTCTCTGCAGAATAACCTATGCCTCCATGTTTTACTGAATGAAATATAAATATATACACACACACATTATATATATATATATATATATATATATATATATATATATATATATATATATATATATATATATATATATATATATATATAAAAATAGTGAAAACAAACCCTACTTCCAAAGTAAGTGTGATTATCTTGTTTTTTAAGGAATGAAGGAGGGTACAATTCAATGGGAAACTGAAGTAACATTGCTATAGTAAAGTCTGCTGCACTGCTCTATGTTTAATCATTTAATCTACTGTCCGGATCGGGTGTCTAAGCAAAGAGGCAAAGTGTCATCAATTCTCATGTGTTACTTCCCCATGTCATCACAGAATTACGGATCCAGGACATAGATTGAAGGCAGAATTATGATGGCATATCTGAGCAGGTAGTGGAGCCAATTGAGCAACTCTCCTGATGTAAATCAGGGACACATTCATGGAGGAGATGGGTTCCCATTGACCAGTACCCTACCCATACACACACTTTAATCATGTCAGCTTTATGGGTTAGGAAAAAGGCTTCTAAGAACCTCAAAGTTAGATTGCAGAAAAAGTGTTATAGTTTTTTTTATGCAGGCACGGACCGATTTTTTAGTGATCTGCCCGTTTTCCATGAACTTTGGCTTCAACAAAATGGCCACCCGCATTCTTAATAATTTTTTGGCGCTGGCGTTTTTCTGTGAAATTAGGGAATATAGAAAGAACATTAAAGATAAGTTACCTATGCTTCTCTTCAATTTATTTTTGTCTGCTTAGAGAGATGTGAAGCACCGGGTGAGTATCGAACACAAACTTTAATTTGTTTTTATTAGATGTGAGGGGAGATTAGTATTAATTTTGTAGCGTTGCATTAATTTACAAGAAATAATAATAAATTCAATTGGTCGATTGGATTTATTTAAAAGAAGGTTATTATTAATGTGCTGTTTTTGCATTTAATGTATTGCTTACTTTATGCCTTATTCTTTTATTCTTTTTTATTTTATCCAACATACATTATTACATTTATACACTGCGCCTTTCTAACTATTATTATTTGCGGTATTGTTTACAAATTGTGTTTGCCTCTGTAAATATGGTGCTGCTCAACACCAAAGGTGATACCAAGACAAACTTAAAATATGAAATAAACTCAGCCTCATCAATTAAAGATACATCACTGTTTAAATCCAAGCCAGATTGCTATAGCTTCATTGGATGCCAAAAAAAACGTAATTTCTTATTTAGCTGAACTTCCACATAACTTTCAAAATATATTTCTACTTGTTTTAATTGGCTGCAATACCAGCTAGAACATATATGAAAATATTGATGGTACCATGATACATAGTTTGAGAAAAGTACACAGGATGTACTTGCAGAACACACTCTTCCTTTTCCTTCCCATCTACACCCATCATCACATGCACTCCAGAGCAACACACAGTTCAGTATTCCGGACACAGATTCAGAGGCATTGCCAGGAGTAAAATGTTAGTCAACACAGTGGTTGTTACATTCCATAATAAAAACAAAACTTTTGTCTCTTGGTAGGTCTGCAGTGATATTATGAAGAGAGATACTTTTTAGAGGTGTTCACGGGGTCACACTGTTCAGATTTTTATATTATGTGGGGAAGATTAATTGGATTGTTCCAGAGACATTTAGCGACACATCACCTCATTCACATCACCTCATTTTGCCTCACGTCCTATAGAGATGCCAGGAGTGAAGATTCTATAAAGTATTATCTGGCAAAGTGCACAGCTGGACATCAAGGCGATGTCTGGCAGCACCTCACGGCCAATTGAATTTGCCCCTTACAGTCTATGGAGCTTTCAGGAAAGCAGAGTCTACAAAAAGCACAGGAAGGCTGTATCTGGCCTATGAATTGGAACGGTCTATGATAGGGTAAAATAAAATAGTCACTTAATGCATGTTGGTGCAAGAGAAAGGGACATTGTTCCCTTTAACTAATGGTGTCTCTAACTACCAGTGCATCAAAGAACATAAATATACACAGACATTTACTTTTAAAGAAAGGGATAAAGCTCATGCTGGACTGGGTATAGCATTAATTACTGCTAAAAACACAAGACCTTATCCTGCACTAGTTGTGAGTCACATCTCCCTATAGGATTAGATGGCAGGTTTTTCTTCAGTGGGTTATGCTAAAATTGGGTGGGGTAGGGGGAGGGATGGAATTGGATATTCATATTTGTTAATTGTCTGAATTTAGAATTCCCAGCAAACTCATTATTTAATATAGATGGGTTCATAGAGGATTCAATTTAGTTGAAACATTTGGTTTCTTTTTTTAGTTGAAATATTGTAATTAAAGACTACTGTAATCACGTCTCAAAAACAGCTCAATTCAAAACTGCTCTGTAATGCAAAGTACTCCATGATTTTCCATTATAAGAAGGTCACTGGGGTCAAACCATCAATATGTGGTGCACACAATTCAAATACACAGAAATAAGCGTCCTTTACTTTTTCCTTGAATTAAATGTTTAATGCAATTAAGATAAAAAGAGCCCAGTATTGTTCTGAACAGATATGTTTATATCAAAGAGGTGATTTGTTGCTACCATAGCACCAAGGGCATAACTGTAGCCATACAGTCTATGCCACCGCTATGGGGGGCAGTGAAGTGGGTCAGATCCAAGAGGGGAAAAAAACCTATATATAGCTTAATATGGAATTCACCCAGGCAGTTACATAATTTGGAAAATAATGAGGATAAAATGACTACATCTAATTTAGACTAATGTGCCAGATTGCATATCAGTGGCAGGATAGGAGTCCTTTATTACCATATTTTACAAAAAAAAAAATTGCTTAAAAGGAGATTTTTTTCATTTTTATTCTGTCATTCCAGCACCCAGCAGGTTACCATGTTCAAATGCCATAAAGGGGCCAATGGTCAGAACCAGCTTCTAGATCAAATTTCTAGATCACATTTTGTTTTAACTGTTAGAGTTTAATTTGACCATTGATGAACAGAATATATTTTAAAAAATGAAATGAATTACAAAGGGGGCATTGTTTTAGTAGATAATCATATATAAGCCTGAGTCATTAAGGAGAGCAAAGCAAAAAAAAAAATTTCACCTTGGCAAAACTATGTTGCATTGGTGAGGGAAGTAAATGTAAAATATGGGGACATATTTATAGTTGGGGTAAGATCAACTTTCAGTGTAAAAGTAAAGCTATCAAGTATCTATGTGCATGTGTAGCATTTTCGTTAGATAGAAAATAATCAACTAATTTACACCTCTTGCATTATGACAAGGTTTGTCCATGATTAAATTTACTCCTTGTTTGCCGTACTTTCCCTAATTATTCAGGCCCTTATGTACCTTGTGTAAAAAGTCACTGTATACATATGGTAGACACATTTGCACTCAACATTTTCTCAATATTAAGTATTCTACCATTGCATGACACCTTGGCTACTGGGGATACTGTAGAATAATTCTTACTATGTGCAAAACAAAACAATAAACTACTTATCAACAGTATAAAATATGAACATGGTTAGACACAAACCTCTTGGTATAAAACTGGGGTAAGACAGCAATAACAGGTCACAGATTGTTACAAATCTGAACACAAACATATGTGGCCCAATTTTATTCAATATTTCAGTACTGTCAAATGTGGCAGGGCAGCATTTTACATTCCAACCAGATTAGAACATTTGTGTCTAATTACTTAGCGAGGGGGGGGGGGGGGGGGAGGCAAGTCATTAGAATCATGTTTCAGTATTAAGTCAGGCTTTTCTAATTTCAATTCACCAGTGTTTAATCAATTAAAGATCTTTGTAAAACAACAGCTGAGAATATATTTTAGCTGTGTGTTACTGTGATCATATTCTTATGGAAAATTTAAACAGGCATGTGCTGCATTTACATAGGAAAGTACAGAACAGCTTTCTTCTAAACAGAGTATATTTAGGGGGATGAGGTTTTTAATTTTTTTGCATAGCCTAGATGCCCAGATTTTAAAGCAGCATGAACAGTAACATTTAATGGAGCTTCTCCTTCTCTTTATTGAAGCCCATGCAGCTGCAAACCGTTAGTAATGGTTATCTTGAGAACACAACTTCAGATCATCATCATCATCATCCTTTGCACTGTAATCTCTTACAAACAGGGCATTCTCTAATTCTTCTATGTCCGCACCATCTCAGTTCACCTTGAATATAATTGTTCTGTTTCTATTTAAGATTTATTTTTTTATATGAATTGCTATAGGTGCTACAGAGTTTTGTGGCACCTTAGAGATAAACAATGCTGAAGATGATCGGTTCTACCATCTCTTCCAGTTCATTATGTGTTGTAGAATTATCTGCAAAACCAGATCTTGACCGAAACACCTTTGCGGTAGTGGAATATACCATGATGTGCCTACAAAAGCCCATGATTCTAGATGAATGAAGACTCTACGGGTCTGCTCTCTGAGGCAGAGGTCACTGCTGACTTAAGGGATGCCACCAGGCAAGACAAATTTTCCTCGTGGAGAATTTATTCTTAAAAAGGTGTAATGGTCAGGAAGGCTAAATTGTGCTCGAGAGGCATAGTAAACTTTTTAGGTGTGATGGAAACAGGGTTATCAATCTGTACAAAGGATGGTTAATACCACAAATTATACTAATTGTAAAGAAACAACAACTGTTTTATCAAATACAGATTGCTCGTTCTTTATTGTATGTAAAATTGCTTTATTTAAAAAAGGTAATAGGATACCAGTATCTAAAATAAAATAAATGTACTGCTTTTCTCAGCTTGTCCTGGTTCCGTCTACCCAGTAGTTTTAATAAAGGATTCAAAGGGACTTCGTACCAGTGGAACAGAAGATTAATTCTGATTGTTTTAGGGTTTTCTACAGTTGGGTCCACATTTGGTGGCAGCACCACAACAAACAGTCCTTAACAGTATCTGGTATGTATATTCAATGGAGGAGCTCATCACAAGCAGGGCCGGTGCTAGGGTCCACGGCGCCCTAGGCATTTTTAAAAAAGCGGCGCCCCCCCCCCCCGTGCAAAAATCGCCCCCCCCACCTGCAAAAATCGGCGCCCTCCTTCCTCCTCCCCCCTCACCCCGTCTCTCCTTACCTTGTCTCACCACCGCCGCCTCTCTGCTCCGTCTCCTCCCCTCCACTCACTGACACTAGTGACAGGTATGGTCAGCGGTCGCTGCACAGTTTTAAAGTCATTTAGTATTCTGTGGCGCCCTCCAGAGCCCGGCGCCCTAGGCAAGTGCCTAACCTTGCCTAATGGGCCTGATCACAAGCATTATCAACAATTTCTTCAAGGCACTCTTAAAGATGTGGTCAAACCACTTCAATGCCTGCCTTCCCTTTGCCTTGAAGGGCTCTAGGTCTGCTGCACTGAATAGGCTGTATAATTAATTTCTCTCTCATCATTTTGGACCCTTCCTCCATTCTCTCCTTGATTTTATCCAACTTGTCTCCCTTCTCTTTTTCTCTCCTATAACCTTTTAAAACTTGCTCAGACTGAATTTCATCTTTGGCTTGGCTTTGACACTGTGGGAAACCCCCTTATACTATAATGAGAATTGCACAGCTGCAAGCTCTATTTAGAGTCGGGGTGCTTGTGTAGTACACAAGCACAGTTATGTCGTCTGTTAAGTGGGTTTGCTATTTTTTTCAAGCATGTCCCGTATTTAAAAAAAGGGGGTCATTTTGACCAGAAGAAAAGACGACATTTTCCCTGGACCCCTTTGGAATTACAAATTATTTGGGACATCTTCATGGACCTTTGCGGAATGTAATTTATTTGGACATGGTTGAAAAATCTCTTTGGATTGCAAGCTTCTATGAACAAAATAAGACATCAGATTGGTGAGTATTTAGAGCGTGTTTATTTTTAATAAATAGATGTAGTTGTAACGAGGGTGGTGTTTGTAATTTTTTGGGTTTTATTATTTTTATTAAAGCAAAGTGATATTAATGAGGTGTTGTGGTTTATTTAACATTTTTGTTTGTGGTACTACAGGTCACAGCAAGCCATGGGTGTCAGGGCATGTTGTCACTTGTGGTTCTCCAAGTGCCAGCATGGGTATGCTGGTGCTTGTAGTTCTTCAAGCACCAGCAAGCCTAGACTGATAATGGCAGCCAGGCTGGTTGGGACTTTTAGTTTCACAAACAAAAATGATGTTTTCTTTATTTTTTCTATATATTCTTGTGCCGTTTCTACCCTACACCCACCGCCCCAGGCGTGTAGGAAGATTCTTTTGCAGACCCCACTCCCTAGGGAATCCAACCCAGTTCTGAACAGCCTGGACTTGGTTGTCCTTATGGCAGGGGGACCACCTGGAATGGGTTCCCTTGCTATAGTGCCACCCACCCCAGTTGGTTTGCAAAATGCTGGCTTCGATGAAATCGGGAGAACCCCACACAGTTTTTTTTCCCCCAATTTCAGCGCAACCAGCAGTAATCTGGCAGTGCTAGTGTTAATCTTTAGGGGTGGGCATGCTTTTTTTAAAAATAAATAAAAATGATGTTAGTGAGGACAAATATCGCATGAGATTTGCATGTAAAACTTTCATCCAATCAGAAAGGACTGCCGGTATTAAAATGGAGGATTTCAGCTAAACACGGGCAAGTTTCAAATTGCCGCAAATTGCGAGACATGAACAGTGATTTTGAAGATCAGACTAAAAATTGCTACTTAATACAAATGGCGATTTTGAACTTAAAATTGCCGGTTATCCCTGTGATTTGACATTAAGTAAGCTTTTGGTCTCCAAAGTAACTGCCTCAAGCTACAGGAAGAAACTGCTGTTCAAACTACTCTCACACCACATATATGCCACCAACAGTATAAGTCATTGGGAGAGGTGCCAGCAAGCAAAAGACTCTTTACGACACCCAATAAAAGCCTACTAACTTAATAAAGCTGTGAGAACACATAAGACTGATTTAAGCTCCCATAATTTAACAGCAGATTTTTATTTTCTGGTCATGGCAAGCTTTTACCATTATGTTCAACTGATCCACAAAATATTGTAATTTTGATAAAATGCGTGGCATTTTTATTTTTTTATTCAACCACAATAAGTATCTTTAATAGGAGGAATCTGGAATAAAATGACAACACGGTTAACAAAATACTAAAGAATGGGCACCAAAGCTATCAATATTTATATTTTCAACCAAGTGCTCATGAAGGAGTATGTGATTATTGGGATCTCTAAGGATGTGCTTGAAATGGAGCTTTGAATTGAGTGCTTCCCCCATGTTTTTGACTCTTAGTTTCACATGGCAGTGTTGGTTATACCTTTGGAAGTTATTAAAGGTGTCAGCGGTGTTAATGTGGATGTGAAGTCACAGCGCTTTTGAACTTAAAACAGGCTGCTGTTTATTGAACAAAGATAACAGTAGATATATGCAGGTACTCACAGTTGAAATATTTTGAGGTACAGCAGGCAATACTTGTATATACAGGCTTGTTATGCAGATGGATATGCACTTATACCTATATAGATATGCAGGCAGGGTTCTTTGATATACTGCACGTCCGTGCAGTACTTATTGTGGGCACAGGCTCTCTCCTACAATAAAGTGGGAGCCTCCAGTCACCTTCTATAAGGTTTTGGGGGACTTCTATTTATTGTGCCACGCAGCTACTATAGCGATGACTGCTCCCCTCACTTTCTTGGAAGGGTCAGCGCAAAGCCAAAACTTCCGGTTTAGAGCATGCGCTCTAGTGCATTTCGGACAGTGTACTTCTGTCCTACTTCCACCTCCTCCTAGACCACCGGGGATTAGCGCAGCACTCCTGAATACGAACAGGCTGCGACTTTCAAACTAGTAAAAAGCAGAGCTCATAAGAGCTGAACTGCTGCCAAGGTGGGAACAAGAGTGAAGCATCCCTCCCAACTGTCCCAAATTAGGCGGCAGAGTGCTGTTTTAAGAGCTTTGTCCCCCAGTCTGGAAAGTTGGGAGGTATATCTGCACAGCAGTGAGTGCCATACGCACCACTTGTCAGTTGCTGATCAGTGCATCTCCCACTAGTAAACCAATCTCCACTATGAGTCACACACTCTGGTAGATTCAGCTCTGCCCTTTTCCCACTAGACCGAGCTCTTATCAATACCCTTTGTTTTAACCTCTGCACTTATTTTGTTTACCTTGTATGTCCCTATCCTATGTATGCTCTGTTTTCTCCACTATCTGACTCTGCGGCAGAATTGCGCCTTACAATTACACAATAATAAAAGTAATAATCTCACAATGCTCCTGCATCTCCCAGAATGTTTGTGGAGTCAGAGAAGGCTCCTATAAACATTTTACTGCCACCTAAAAGGAAATATGGGATGGATGTGCGTGTCGCTGTATTTCACTTTTTATTAGGTGTACTAGCAGTGTTTGCATACATGACCTCACGCTGTGGTAACCTCTCCCCTAATGGCTGTAATAAATAATAATGTGCAGAGAACCGGGAAACCACGAGACATTGAGTTCGCCAAGTATAGTTAATTCACCAATTGAATTCTTTTGGTCGTCAAATTTAGCAAAATAATTGTGGGATCAAATCTCTTACTTTGGTTAATATATATACTTCTAAATAAACAAAAATAATTATTTCAGGGTGTCTGACAAAAGTAAAAAAATCATGGGGAAACTGGAATCAATTGGTATCCTAGTATTATCACAAGACATAATGGGTAAATCCCAACTCAGTGGGGAACGGGAAAAATAATAAATGTGTATAAAGCAAAGAAGGAGAGGGAGAAAATAAAGCCTACAAATGTGCAAAATAAAACAGGCCCTTTAAACCTAACCACTGCTTCTCATCAGTAAATACACCTTTAAGTACATAGATACATGGACCATCCTGATGAATGTATGCCTACAGTAATCCGCACATACAGTAACTAAGCAGAGTTCAGAGCCAAGCAGAGGAGAGAGGACAGGTGGTACCTGTCACAAGATTATCCTCTAGTGCCGCCTGCTACCTCTCTGCTAAGCAAATAAAACAGAGTTGAAATCAGAATTATGCTCTCATGCAAGAGCAAAAGATATTCTGCAGATATTATTCATCCTTTAGAAAATGTATAAGAGCCATAGATACATTACGTGTATAGTCTGATAATTAGAGCATGTCTGGTTAGACTGTACAAAAAAAATAAAAAAATAAATCAAACTTAGACTGCACCTTCTGGATGGATAAACTCCTAATTATAGATGAGGATGGACAGATTGTGGTTACAACTACAGCACAGTAACTCTAGTGTATAAAAAGTTACAGTTACACAGACTAATGATTCACAGGTCTACTTTTAGGGGCCGATTTATTAAAACTGAAAACATGGGTTTTTGTTGGCTGTAGTGCTTGTTCTCGCTTTGCACTACAAAATGAAAAAAAAAAGTTAAATCTGGCGTAACACTGCCATTTCCAGCGGTAACTCCCACCGACAAACTGCAACCACAATATCTGTGCTGTTGCTATCTCCCAGGATTGCAACAAAAAAAATGCTTTATTCTTTGGCTGGTGATTATTTTTTTTTATTTTATTTTTTTATAAAATGCAGCCATAAGGGATATGCTTAAATAAAAACAAATATGTATCCTTATTGCTGGAAAAAGGATAATATTTCTCATTAAGCCCCATCATCCTTTTGATATATCTGTTTGTTAGATGAACTCTAGTGTATCTATTGAGTACATTGTAGATATAATTACGAGAAGTCTCAATCCTGCTGTTCCTCCTTGTCAGTGACAGGCCAGGAGAGTGGTGTTGCGCTGTAATGCCACAATCCCAGCCAGACGTCGACACGGAAGAGCAGCACCTGACAGAAGGACTGTGGATGGTAAGAGGAGAACAGGGACCACTCAAGTTCATTTAAACACATCCTTTCTTTCCCGATGTCAGCCAATGAAGGAGAGAGAGAGAGAGAGAGGTGTTAAATTTGAATCCCCAGGGTGGCTAGAAGGAGCGCCGGGAAAAAGATAAAACATTGAAAGGCTGATTATGTCACTCCTTCAGTCTTTTAGGAGTCCCCAACATGTTGGCGCTCAAGGCGAAAGCCTGATTTCACTGAATAAGAACACCTGCCCTGTAAATCAGGTATCTTACACATGTCTAGAGTTAATCAAAATTAAAAAAAAAAAAGTTCACAAAATATTTGTCATATTCGGATATTTAATTCCACCTCAAGTCTTCCTAGCCCCTACCATAATCAGGGGCAAACACAGGATTTTTAAAGGGGGGTTGCCACATTTTCTAAAACAGAGTCTCACCTGGGATCACCATGGAGCTGCTGTGGTTATGCATGGGAGCAGCACAGGCTGTTAAATGTCAAAATGAAGACTAAAGTTTCAGGTTCGCGGTGAAGAAGGGGCGGGAGGGGCGTTGTTCAGGCAACTGGAAGTGTGCGCCTGCTAATTACACCACAGAGCATAATAGGTTGACTGTCGTCATCCCACCACTATTCATTCCATGAACTGTGGATTTACAAATTTTACAAATACAGTGTGCAATGTGAAAAGGCAGAGTTGGAAAGAGTGGATAGCCGGAATGTCCCACCTACGAGAAACAGCCAATTCTGCTGTCAAACTCATTTTGCAAACAATTTTGTCACATTTCCCATCATCTCTACACATCATGTGCAATATGTTTCAAAATCTTGAAAAAAAAATTTTTTTTTTTAAATAAATAAAAAATGACAGATGGAGATAACATGAACTTACCATATTTTGCTCAGAGGAGTACTGTATCCTTAGTGTGTCCATTGCCCGGATCATAGACTGCATGGCAGTGAATATGTTTTGGAAAACAAGATTTGTGAATCCTCTCCGGTCTTCATCCGTGTATCCAGATCCATGAATAATTCTCATCTGCTTAATGAAGGTACTTTTCCCACTCTCGCCAGTGCCTGAAGAAAATGAAGGGAGGTTGG